>NC_135764.1:10129251-10295118 GCF_052425735.1 Oculina patagonica | reverse complement strand
ATTAAGCTAGGCACACACTAGGGGACTAGTCGCAGGGACTTATCCCTTAGTGTGTACACTCTAGAGAATTGACCGATTTGTGGGACTTTTGGTCCCTGTGACTAGTCCCCGAAATCAAACAAGCTAAATTCGTGGGACTTGTCGCAGGGACCAAAAATGTGCTCCCTGCGACTAGAATTTCGATGCAAAATACGAGTGCACACTAGGGGACTGGTCCCCGAAGCAAGTCCCTGCGACAAGTCCCCTAGTGTGTGCCGACCTTTAAAGCTGCCTGTTTTAAAAAAAGAACTAGATAAAAAGTATTTACAATTTACTTATGATTCTATTTTATTTATTAGATATCAGATTATGCTTAAGTGTTGGGAAGAAAACCCAAGCAATCGACCAACGTTTGCTGAACTAAAAGATACGATGAAAGAAATGGAGAAAAACCACAAGGTAAACTCAGTAATAATATATTTTTGTAACAAGCAATTTGTATTTAACACTGCAAGCTTAATAAAGGGCGTATATATTTGCAACATACGCGTACAGCCGTCGCGTTTGCTCGTTGGAATTCTAACGAGCAAATGCGACGGCTATACGCGTTTGTTGTTGTTGCGTATGTTGTGCTTACCAATTTACACCCGGCCATTTTCACAAATCGTCAGACGTTTTGTCCGTCTTCTATTGTGAATACGACCATTTCTTATTCTTAGGTTGATTTTTTTAAACAAAAGATAAATTCTCATCAACACGCTTTTTTGCTCAGTCTAGAGATACAAGCTTAAAAACTGCGATGGCCTAAAAATTGACAGAGTAACTTATTAATTATGTTAAGTTTAACTTTTTTTGGAGTCCAAATAAAAAGACGAAAGTCCATACCTGGCTATATGTTGTTTGTAATGCGTCTTTGTTGTTACTTGCATCATCAACATTACATTGTTTGCCTTTCTGTTACAGACGTACGTCAACCTCAAACATTATGACAATAGTTTGTACGCCAACGTTGAGGACCTTACAGTTGATTGATGGTTTTTCCCGCTGAATTTGTGATAGAAACAATATTGTTATGTAGGGGTTTAAAGGAGCACAATCACGGACAACTCACTTTGAAAAAACTGGCAAGTTTTTCAAGTTTGTCGTTCGTAATCCGTCTTAATCTTTGTCAGTCGAAACCATCCTTGGTCATTTTCGCGTTTTGTTTACTCCTTTGTTGTTTTCCTACATTACACAACTATTATTTTAAGGTTTCCTTCAATTTGGAAGTAATCAGAAAAATGACTTAAAATATCGTGACAAAGCTCCTTTAAACAACAAACTTTTAATAGTTTTACATTTGTTTCTGTGAAATTTTCAAGAAAGTGGAAGAGTTCAAAGCTAGTAACAATAGATCAACAAAACAAGGGAAAATTTAGTTAGTTTGTTTTCGTCGCTTTTCTTACTAGTTGGTGTATATCTTCCGAGAAATTGCGAAGATTGTCCCAGAATGTACCGAGGACTTTCGAAAGATATCACGTGGCCCTTTCGGTGTCCTACGGCCAAGTGACGTTGTGAAAATTTATTTGAAAACGTAGACATTTCACCGCTGTTGGTTTAATGACAAGTTTGCCTTTACAGTCCACCTTCGGCTGGAAATATTTTGCTGGTAGTTAGGAAGGCGCAGCTAAAATAAGTAGACGAATTTAATTGTTACAAAAATCTATTTTTAAATTTAGGTGTCTTGAATATTGAGAGGGTCGGTTTGAGAACACAGGTGGGATATATTACGTGTAAATTGAGCTCGGTTGCTTTTTTTATTTGAGCTTTTCTTCTCGACTGAACTATTTGTTTGGGACGATTGTGACGTTTAACTTCAGTAGTTTCGGGAAGACAATAAAAACCGACTCGCAAAAAGTTGCACTTTTTATTGACTCTATCACGTAAATTGGGCAATATCTAACTCGTACCCAGTTACTGTTTATGAGGTTAGAATCTCCTCGGCCACAATTGTGTAAAAAAGTTATCGATTTTTTAACCGATTAAGTGACTGAGTAAAGCCTGCTGTCGAGCCAAGTGGCTCATCATGCCGGAGCTTATCCGGGTTTCTATAGCATTAAGCGGCTAGGAATATTTCTACTCCCCCCCTGGATGGGATGCTAGTCCATCGCAGGGTTACCCCCCAGCAGTAAATTCGTCGGTACCCATTTATACACCTGGGTGGAGAGAGGCACCATGAGAGTAAAATGTCTTTCCTAAGAACACAACACAGTGACCCCGGCCAGAGTTCGAACCCGGACCGCGCGATCCGGTTTTCGGCGCACTACCGCGCCTCCCACAAAGTGACTGGGTACAAGGTAGGAAAAATTTGCAAGGTGGCGTTGTTTTACGCCATTTGAAATAGGGTACAATTAGTGTCTACGAGAATGTGAGTTACCACCACTTTTGATTTCTAAAAATATTCAACTAATAATTTAATCCCCAAAAAATCTGACGGCGGTATAGCAGCTGATTTAATTTTTGGCCATTTTCCGAAAGAAAATTTACAGACTAATGGTAGATTAAATGAGCGTAGTTCCCAACCGGCTGTAGTGGTATTTTTGGCAGTATATTGATTTAGAGAAAGCATTTCACTAAAGGAAAATACGGTACGCAAGCCAATCCCACTTGTTTAAAATAAATTGTGCATAAACCCTAGCGCTTAGCTACCTCTCCTCCGCAGAGGCCTTTTTTTATTTTTTCGTACTGCTGGGAAAGGGAAAAAAACCCCGAAAAATATGAAAAATACGAGAGCGCGGGAAACGACGGGTAAGGCGAAAAAGTGGGATTCTCTCTCCAGGCTTCGTGCCCTTTTTTCGTTTTTTTTTTAAGCCTTTCCCAGCAATAAAAAAGGTCTCTGCGGAGGAGAGAGCTTAGCTACCATACGATGGTCTTGTGAACGACTTTACGCGATTTCACATTGTTTCTTTCTGTAGTTACTGTATGTATGGATAGTTGCTTTTTAATATTCCGACAATTGCACGATTTGAACCTTTAGACCTCTTTCCGAGAGCAAATTCTTCTCTCGTCGTTTACTCCCCTGAGAGACTTATTTGCGATCTACATGAACGGTAGCTCACTCACGTTAGAATTTAGTTATTGTCAATCTTTACAATCCACCTATCTCTCGTCGTTTTTTTCGTGCGATCTCATTTCGAATTAATCATAAATTACTCTTACCTGAGCTAGCTAGCACAAAAAATGTTATTTCGCAGAGTATCTCGCTATATGCCCGTTCCGATGTTCTGCAGGAAACTGGGACGAGTTTGAAATTTTAAGTAATAAAGATCACGGTGAGATTGGTCATTTGACCAAGTCTGATGCTTTCAGGATGAACAGAAACGAAGGTGTGGACCTTGAAACATGGTTAAAAATCCATACAAACGTCTCTTATTGTGAGCTAGCGTCCCCCCAAACCATATAAACTCTTAAAATTTTTATCCGTTTTAGCTGTAAAATCCTGCCAAAGATCCATTATTTGAAAGAAACTAAGATGAAAATCACTATGTTTGCCCATTTTAAAAAAGTACAGTCAACTCTCTCTAAGACGGACACCTTCGGGACCAGCCGCAGCTGTCCGTCTTAGAGAGGTGTCCGCTCTGTAGAGAGTCGAGGTAACATGACACCAGTAATTGTGAGATAATAAAGCTAAACCTTTGCATAATGCAATTGCAACAAACCTTTGCTAACTGCAACAAGACTGAAATAATAAAATGACCGTATTTTCATGTAAGCAGAATAGTAAACCGTCAAAGCATCATTGTTTGTGGTTAGTAAGCGTGGTATACACGTGTTCTTAAGGTGCTGACTAACTTTGCTTTAAGTCGATACGAAGTTTGGAGGTATTTTCACTGATAAAACATGATAAAAAACACTTCTCAAGTGTCCGTTAATGATTTCCCGTTGTCCGTCTTAGAGTGGTGTCCGTCTTATAGGGAGTTTAGTTACAGTAAAATGACCGAAAAACGGAAGGGACCGTCACCAGGTGTCCGTCTTATGGAGGTGTCCGTCGTATAGAGGTGTCCGTTAAGAGAGAGTTGACTGTATCACAAAAGTCATAAAAAATCTAAGAATTTATATGGTTTTGGTGGCGCTGTCTCTAAATAAAAGACGTTTGTATGGATTTTTTTACCATGTTTCAAGGCCCATAACTTCGTCTCTGTTCATCAAACTTGGTCAAATGACCAATCTCACCAGGTTCTTTCATGTGGTGGTGTCAGATAATCGATTGATTAAAGTGCCTATGAAGTAAAAATTAATTAATGCTTATTTGAAAGACCTTTCCAAATAAAGAAGAATGGCCTTTACCGTTTTGAAAGATCTTCTTTCGTTTTGGAGATATTCAAGTTTTTGTGTTATGCAAATTAGTAAAGGGATGACGTCATAAATTGTTCCACAAAAAGATTGATCACAAAATCAAGGATATCCCTGAAAATATAAGAGTGATATTTTTTTAAACTTGGCATCCGTAGTGACCTTCCTCAAAGGTGCAAAATGGCTCATACTATGATGTAACGATGGTAACACTCTTGGTTCCAGTCTCTTTCTGTCATAAACACAATATCTCCATTTGCAACCCTTTAAAGTGGGACAGAGGGTCCGGCCTGGAATACACATGATACCCATATTACCCTAACTCTCCTCATTAGCTTGTTGGAAGTGGATCATCTTTGGTTAAGCAAAAATGACGACACAACGGGTGTCATTCTGTGTCTTTTGTGGTTTACATTAATGGTGCCAAGTTTGAAGAACACAGCACGAATATTCCAAGAGATATTTTTGATTCAGTTCTTCATCTTTTTGTGGAACAATTAATGACGTCATCACTTTCCTCACTGCATAATACAAAATCGTAAATATCTCTAAAACGAAAAAAGATTTTGCAAAAAGAAAAACGCCATTCTTCTTTATTTTGAAAATCGTTTAAAATAAACAGCAATTATTTTTTACTTCATGGCACTTTAAATTTAAAAACTCGCCCAAGTTCCCTGAGCAAACCTCTTTTCAGAAATTTCGAAATTTTCTTTAACGCCTTTCTACTTTCACAGCTTTTAAGTTGCCGCAAAACATAAATGTTGGTTTGTTGGAAAATGTAAGTTTAGATGGATTTCAACCCTGCTGCTCAAGACAGCTCACAGAGCCTTTATTCTTGTAACCATACTTTTTACTCATGGTTTTCAATACGGACACCTCCAATTAAGACAGACCTCTGGTAATGGTCCCTGCCTTTTTTCAGTCATTTTACTGTAACTAAACTCCCTATAAGACGGACACTTCTCTAAGACGGACAACGGACACTTTAAAAACGTCAACGGACACTTGAATCAGTGGGATCAAGAAGAGCCACCTAATGGAAGATCCCACTGTTAATTCCCATTATTATTATTATTATTATTATTATTATTCCCATTAAAATGAGGGCACAAGAGGAATTTTGATTATTGTTGAAGTTGAGATTAAAATTGACTAAGTAATACTAAAAGTCTATCCCGAAGACCTAGTTTTTTAGTTTTTTTTTTTACTGAAACTTTCAATGAACATTTAAAATTCATCTTTCGTACGCCTTCACGTCTAGTTTTTATACATTGTCTTCTTGCAAAATAAACGTGTTACTTGCTAAAAACGGTGAAAATTTAATAAGCGCCCAACCTCGAATAAGTGCCCACCCTCAAGGTCCCAGGGCGCTTAATCGAATAAATGCGGTAAGTTGACTAGAAGCCGCGAACGTTTGCTTGAACAAACAACGTTATAGATTGCAACATGTATGCTATGCTCACTGTCGATTGTAATTAACAAACGAGCAAATGAGTCAGTTTTCAAATGTTATGATTTTTTTTCCAGTTTCTAGGTTTTGCTATAGTAAGCGACTTTAAACAGACGTGTATTCACTACCTGAGGCATAGCCATATTATCTCAGAATTACTGGTGTCACGTTACCTCGACTCTCTAAAAGGCGAACACCTCTCGGCGTCCGTCTTAGGAAGAGTTGACTGTTACGTATACAACGGCCTAGTTTATTTTGCCCCTGGGTGGCCGTTACAGATCAGAGAGAAAATCGTATGCAAGAATTTTTCTGAACCACTTGCGTGACCAAGGCTACGCTAGTCACGTGGTCCTAGCCGGAAAGATAAAGTGCATGAGACGGATGTAGGATTCACAAACCGTGTAATTTAGTCAGAAAAAAATACCTTGTGAAGCAACTGTTTAATCGATATCCGACAAAGACCTTGCAGTTGGCTTACCGTAAACGTCGGTGAGATGTGTTTTGTAAACTTGTTACGAATTCCGACAATCGGCTGTACTTTCCTTTTACTGCTGTTACTTCCGCGTGCAGGTTTGTATCCATAATTTTTCATCAACCCTGAAGCGCAGAACTAATATTTTAAGCTGTACAACCTACGATAATGCACGATGTTTGTGTTTCTTTATATTAAGTCTTTGTTCCGTTCCCAGTTTCTCTATTCAAGTGCGAGTACGTTATGCTTTTCCTAGCCTACGAATACATTCTCTTTCCAAGCGAAACCGAAATTGAGCCCCATCACCGGTTTACATCAGTAATGCAGACTAATCGAACCTCGCCATTCAAACAAAATTGGCGCTGTTGATGAACCTCTCATGAACTAACTGAATGTACACTGTAATATGATAATATTTTTCAAACGTCTAGAAACAGCGAGAAACGGTCCGTTGTTTTACTCTCATGAAAGGTCTAAACTGTTGCACTCTAGTGAATATCCAACGAATCAGAGTTACTTTGACATATCCACTTGCCTTTGAAGATGGAAGCAGATCAGCTTATCAAAAAAAAAGAAAATTGAAAAAAAAATTGTTCTTTTCATTGCCGTAAACTTAAGTTTCATTCAGATACATTTCGTACGTAGCATTGGATTGCTTTTTTGTGTGGACTTTAAAGTCTACACATTGTTGTGATGCAGTTTTTTCCGATTGGGGGGTCACTTTCCGTGATAACTCGGGTTAGTGCTTTCGGAAGTTTTCGACAGTGATCGGAGAATCCGAAGTTTCGGTGAGATGGGCAGCCAAGGCAGTAAACCGAGAAATTCGATAAATATCGAGTAAGTCGCACTTTATTCTTGAAGCTAGAAGCCTTTTTTGACACATCTTTCGAAGAGCGTGTGGTGGCTGAAAAATATACATCAAGGCAAAGGCAGCGGTGGCGTAGATGAAAAGTGAAATAACAATCGCGACGGCTGAAATGAGCTAAACAACTGCGGTCGTAAGTCACATTCCTTTTTTTCACACTTTTGACTCACTTTCCGCAGTGTTTGTTTTTCTGTGCGGCTTGAGCATTTTTGATTCGCATATTAAAACGAATCAAATGTCTGGTTATTTATTTATTTTAGCTTTGCTACACACAATGAATGCACAACGAGTTGTATCAAAACAAGTTCGCTAATCATGTTGTTTTACATGTCTTGGACTCCGGGACTCCATTTCTCTCAAGAAGAATATTTAACAAAAGACCGATGTCGAATTCAGAACTGAACTAAAACATTGTCATGAAAAGAATAAAAATAACATCAAACCGTAGAATATGCATGTATCCAAACCGTGCGACAAAATAATTTAATTGTCGGTTCAAATAACGTCCTTCGCCGCCTCTCAAAACACCGACTCCAAGTGAATATTTCGTGAACAGAAAAATATATTTCTCCGCCTTTCTACGCAAGCTACTAAGAAATTATTTGTGAACGCTTATTGAAACGTTCTTATTCCGAAAAGGTTAAAAAAAAAAAAAAAAACTCATTGAAAGAAAATAAGTTTTTCGATGAGTTGTTTACACAAGCTTTACACAAAAAGTATAAAGGGTTGTGTAAACAAGCGATGCGAGACAGTTCACGTGCTCCACGTAACATTTCTTTTTTTTTAATGAAAATAGTATCCTATCTTGCTAGCGGTAAGGAAAGGCTTTTGGTCTAATAACTGCTGTTCTTGTAGGATTCTAGGTTTTTTTTTCGCATGAAAAAAGGCATTTGTCGTGAACGACGTGACTAAGGGTCACACCACGCTCCTTCACATTGCGTGACATTCCAAGCGGCAATGGTAACGTGTGTTTCTTGAAGCGTAGTACATATTATAGTACACTTTGTTCTTCCAACAGTCTTGTAAAAAATAAATTGATTGATAAGTTCTTTGTTTTTTCGCCTTGTATCTCGAATTACTCGATTCGAAACTTGAAGTTGTTGACTACTACAGTAACTCATTGATTAATTCATAATGTCAACTTTTATTCAAATGAAAGTCCACACATGTTCGCATAGCGGACTCACTTTTACTGTTATTTAAAAATATCACAAGATTGTCAATAGTGTTGCGTTACGTGTTATTGTCACTATTGATCATAAGCTTGATGCGACTGACTGCAAATTAGTATCGTGGCTTTTAGCTTGCCTGGCTGTTTGTGAACTTTTTTTGTGATTCCACTCGCGCTTGTTGGATATGAGATCGTAATTTTTTTTGCCAACTCATATCCAACGCGCTCGTGGAATAATTGTTAAGTATTGCTAGTATATATCGTACTACTGTTACACAGTTTATATTTCATTTACTTGCCTTTACCTGACCTAATATATTTCCCATAATTAGTAATTCATACTTTTGTAAAATAATTTGTTCATTTTCTTTCTTGGTACACAAATAATGTTAAAGAGGGTCAGTTATGACTGTTGTAACCACGTTTTGTGCCTTAATATGTTCGTTCTATTAACCCGAAGGTTTAAACTTTAACGCAAATAAACTAAATATGCGTTTATGATTTTCAACCTCGCCAATTTAGAAAGCGTTTTGAAGTTCACCTTGGAACCTTCTGATCCAAGCTTTGCTAGAAATGGAAGCAATGCCAAACTGGTATGGGACTACAGTGTGGACGACAAACAAGCAGAGCTGGCAGCTATTATCTATAGTGTCCAAGTCTCCAGGGGTACATTTAGGGACATGCTGGTACAAGTGAATGATGGTACTGTCATAGACAGTTCAACTATACCAGCTTCATACAAAGGAAGAGTAAGAATTGTAGGAAAAGCTACTCTTGTTATTGAAAACATAACTCATCAAGACAACACTATATTTCAGTGTAAGCTTCTTGCAAATCTTGTACTTCAAGCAGACCAAAGGAGCACAGTCCATCTTATTGTGACAGGTATGTTAAACGTCATGGCAAGAATTCAACTTGTCCAAACATTAATCTTTATTAATATTTGCTTGTTTTTTCTGAAAGCTTTATTGCCCTATGAACTTCTTTTTGACAGGAATATTCTGCGCTATGGTGATATCAACTTTTAGTTTTGCGCGCAGTATTACGAGCCCTTCTTCAGTCACAGTTTTTATAATAATATCCTGTTTTCATTTGTGATTTTTTTTCAGTGTTGTTAACTCAAGCTAAAATTTGTAGAGTATCATTGGTTGTCACTTTTACTAATTCATCTTCTTTTAAGTTCCCCTTTTCTTGAAAGAAACTTGTCATAATGATAAACAAAAGCAATTCCTATCATTCCTGTAACTCTCTTTTCTATCATCCACGTTTTTTATTACAAAAAGTAAACGGAATGTCAGCCAGTCTCATGCTTGGGCAAACAACGTAACATAGCATGATAAATTTTGCATTAACTGAAAAACTCGGAAAAAATTCCGAGTTCCAGATGGGAATTTTTTCCGAGTTTTTCAGTTAATGCAAAATTTATCATGCTATATTTCTTCAGAAAAACAACGTAACAGCCTGGAAAACAGTAAGCCGGCACGCAGGCACAAACTTGACGATTACTGTAGTAAGACACCGATGGCTGGTTCAAGACGCACCAATCTCGTACCTCTTTTCTTTGCTGAATGAATAAATGAACAACGGAAGGGACGAACGAACGAATAATGAATGAATGAATGAATAAAACATGCTCAGTCATATTGTAGTAAGTAATTGTAATCAGCTCGATACGAACTTCGTTTATATTGCAGTAGCACCACAGTTAATTACATCATCTGTGAAAGCAAGTTACAATGAAGGATCCACAGTCAATATCAGCTGTACAGCATCAGGGACACCAGACCCAGATGTACAATGGAACAGAAATGGAAAAGTGAAAAGTTCTGGGAAGAAAACAGCGTTTATGGCGTTCAATAATATAAGCAGAGCAGATGATGGACTGTATACATGTAGGGCCAACAACTCAGCAGGCACCGATGAACATCACGTGACACTTGTGGTTCGCTGTAAGTAACACTTAATAATTGCCAATTTATTGCAGTTATATCTATTGCAAATTCAAATAAAATATTGACGTATTTTTTCCATTGTCAGCCTGGAATAATAATAACAATAATAATAATAATAATAATAATAATAATAATAATAATAATAATAATAATAATAATAATAATAATAATAATAATAATAATTTAGGGACTGGACTACAGGTTTGAATACAAGCAAGCTGTGCATATCTTTTTGTAATGTTCATTTATCCTTTCACACACAGATCTTACTTTCCCTTCAGTCTATAAATACAATATGTGAAATTATAAACCGTTTATTTGTGGTAAAAGCAAGTTGAATTGCTCTAGGTGACTCAGGGTACCCAATTTGGTGGAAATGAAATATCCAAATATCAAATATCATCACCATCTGTTGTTAGCATTATTTTTAATGTTATGTTATTTCTGTTTTTCAGACGCGCCAACAATACAACAAGCCACCGCATCAGCTGCTAAGTCATGGATTGGTCAGACAGTCAAGTTAAAGTGTGTGTCAGATGGTATTCCTACACCAACACTGACCTGGTACAAATCTAATGCAAGTCAAATAATTATAAGCAGCGTCACAGCTACACAGAACACAGTGAATGTGAAGATGGAAGTGGATCAAGATTTTGGTGATTTTAAGTGTGGGGCTGATAATGGGCTCATTCCTGCTGATTACAAGATTGTGAAAGTTCAACAGATAAGTAAGTGCTCTTTGTAGTTATTTCAAAACTGTTTTTTGTTTTGGCTGACGTTTGACAACTGGTGCGATTTCTTTTCAAAAAAAAAGGAAGTGATCAAGTAAATGAGAACTTTTTTCCGTCTTCCGTAACACCTGTCATGTCAACTCGTATTGCTGGTTTTCACTGTCACGCAATCAAAAAATAAATTCGAAAACATACAACTACAGAAGCCATGAATTTCAAATATTATAGAAGATAAATAAATGATCGATTTCTCCAAGTCTCAGGTCTGTGCGGTGTACCGTTCACGGGTTATTTGCCGAAACTTTCCACGCAAATTGTTAAAGCTAAGTATAGAGACGCCATACTTGTGTCCTTCCGAGGGACACAAATATGGCCACCGTGATGTCAGAGAAACCATCTGAAACTCAATTTTGCTATAATAGCAACTACTTTTGGCTCATGAGCTAGTATACTTTCACATAAACAACACTTATTATATTTGAAATGTTCAATCTGCAGAAAATGGAAAGGAAAGGCCTTTTTTTTAAAACAAAACAGCTTTGTCACGACATTCGGCGGGGAACTCAGCTATTCAAAATGCTCTGTTTTAAAAACGAAGGACACTACCGAGCTGGAAATCTGCAGAAATATATATTTTTAGTTCGTCTTACAGCTAGTGAGGTCTAGGGACAACGAAAATTTAGCAGGCCTAATGAATTTTGATTTCAGAATTTTATGACCTTTTATGATTTAACGGCCTGGTTACATGGCGAATTTCTAAAATCTCAGCCCGGCTTCCAAAACAAATCTTCTTAAAAACACGTCTGCGACTATATGAAGAAAGTTTCATCCCGGGCCGAATTACAGCCGGGGCTGAAAAACCTCATGTAATCGCGTTTTCAATTTTAGCCAGGGCTGAATGAAAGTGAGCTTGCGGATGCGCAGTGGTGGTTCTCAACGAAATAAAATGGTGGCCACGATAATTATTTAATTTAAAAAGTGTTCAGCACGGTATGAGATTCTTCATGTAAAAGCAACAAAATTCCAGCCCGGGCTAAAATTCGCCATATAATCGGGCCCTTAACATGAAAACCAAGAATTGTTTTTTTGAGATGTCGCCGACGATATCCAAAACTAAGTGCACTTGGCGTATCAACATTTGGTGAAATTCTCGACGCCGAGCTTCGAATCAAGCCTTTTATACAAACTGGGCTGATTTTGTTCTAAGTAAGAATATGCAGCGAAATCTACGGACAGTGACAGTAGTAATAGCAGTGAGCTGCTGCTATTGCTACTGACATTGGACCGTTTGTAAACAAATTAAAAACTTTTCAATTACATGTTAAAATAAGCCATGCACGACATAAGCTTTAATTTGATTTAAAAAAAAAACAAACATATATTATGCACATTTTTTCCCTCAGAGAAACCAGGCTCCCCGACCATCACACTATCAGACATTCAAGCCACTTCACTGACAGTAAAATGGACTGCACCAGCTGATGATGGAGGGAGTCCTATCACAGCATACCGAGTGGTCATACTAAAGGGTGACACTGAGATAAAGAATGAGAATGTTACTGACCCTGGCACAACAAGTCTGTCTGTTGGAGGTCTGGAGAGAGATACCAAGTACACTGTCAAAGTTTTTACCAGGAATGCTGTGTTTGAGGGACCTGCTGGAGAAGAAGCATTGAAAACTAAGTATGAAGGTAGACAAATAAGTTGTCGAATGTTGCATATTGTTTATCTATAGGTATTGAATCGTCTTCTAACTTTCAGCACGTAATGTAGGACCTTGTGTAACAAACATCTAAAATACTATCAAGAATAAAACAGTGAAATTTGAAATTAATCCAGCCATAGCAATCACAAGATCAAGTTCATGATAGAAAATGTTATTTAAATACACAAGTTGTTTAGTCACAGACCCATAGTAACACCATAAATTTACGATATTTAGAGAAGGAGCCGCATCAGCCATAGGAAGGAAAACCGGAGAGCCCGGAGAAAAACCCTCGGAGCAAGGAGAGAACCAACAACCCCGGGCTTCATTGGTGGGATACGAGCGCTCTCACCACTGCGACACCCCTGCTCCCCATGTACTAGCCTGTTCCAGGCTCTCGATAGTTGAAGGGGAAAGCGAAAAACGCGCCTCATATTTTCCTCGCTCACCCGCGCGCGTTATTCGCTCTCCCATAACTACCGAGAGCCTGGAACAGGCTACCCATGTACAGCATGTCTTGTACGCCAAGAAGAACTAATTCATTGATTAAGTTCGCGCGTTTAGCTGCAAATCATTAAAAGCAAACACTGCCTTCATTCTACATCTAGAGAAATCAGGCCCAAACTGTCTTCGGGGCGTAAGTGTAATATGACAATAAGCCGAGATTTGAAATGACAATGCATGTCCTAACTAAACAATTTGAGATTCATCAAACACGGTAACACCAAATTGTCAATTTGAATTAATGACATGGGAAGATTTTGCCAAGAGATAATTGAAACGGTTTAATAACTAGAGAGTGGTAGCCAACCATAACATTTTGTTTAAGGAGTCCCAGCTACAGCGACAATTGACGATCTGCCCAGTGAAGTAACAGATAATGCAATTACTCTGAAGTGGAATGAACCACAAGATAACGGAAAAGTAATCACACAGTACACTGTGTATCAAAGAGTAGTGACTGATGGTAAACCAGGAGAGTGGATCAAGTTAAAGACAACTACAGATGTCTCAGTTAGAGAATTGAAAGTTGAGTTGAAGCAAGGCAACGTATACGAATTTGTGGTTACTGCAACAAATGAACTTGGTGAAAGTTTAAAAGACGATGGAAAAATCAAGAGAGTCAAGGCATCAGGAGGTACTCGCGTTTTATATTGAACCGCTTTCGTACGCGTTGAAAGACCAGTAGAAAGACCAGTAGTATACTTTCATTTATGTTAACACTAAAACCTAGAATCCATCTTTTGCGACATTCTTAACATTTTTTGAGTTTGCTTTGAATAGATTGCCCAAATTTATGGCAAAAGGACTCGTCTTTTGAAAGAATTGGTCACGTGATTAACTCATTGGCGCCTGGAGATTTTTGAAAAAGGCGTATTTTTTGGACAGTTTTGACATTTTCTGGTCAGTTATGAAATAAATTTGTTCCAAACTAAACAAAACGGCATTTGCAACATAAAAGTATGCCTTTCTTTTTTTTGGTCAAAGCACCGCATTTTACGTCATCGTTGGGGCATGCGCACAAAGCAAAATTTGTAGATTTTTGGACCAGAAAGTGCTCTACCGCTTAAGGCTTTTCGTTTGTATATATAGTTTACCGCTCCTCCTTTTTCTCCTTTTTTTTTACCTTTTTGCTGCAGTTGTTGGCCTTTCACTTGCTTTCCGAGAAAATCAAGCAGGAAACAAGAAATTCTTGCCATGAAGTAGCCAAGGGTGGTTGAGGAAAATTTTCCTTCAAGTTTTCACTCAAATTTCTAAGCATTTTCGTGTGTATTTCAATCTCAATTAACTCAATCACTCTAATCTTGTATCATTGGATAGATATTTTCCTCCTGCAGAGTTTGTGTATAAGTGACGTCTTTTTTGGTCAAAGATGATGACGTCAGAGGTGGAACAAAGAGCAACGTTCGTCACGGCCGGTTTTGCTGGCACAGGCGCTCATGGGTTAACTCGCATGTTTGACCGTACATAAAACAATCTGATTACATGTGACCGGTCCTAAATGCTTACGGTTCGAGATTGGAGCGGATTAATTAAGTCTGTTTTCTCGGGACCGTTTCTTTAATAAGCGTCTGTTCACGCGGGACCGGTCCGGTAACCGATCCCCAATCGAACTTTTTATAACGGTTGGCCTTGACTGACAAAAACATATAAGTCCTGAAGTCTTTATATTTCCTTTGTCTTTTTTGCATATAGTACCACCAACAATAACCAAGAAAAGCAAAAATAAAGTCACTGTTATCGAAGGGAACGTCCTTTACTTGGCGTGTGAAGCTGAAGGCTATCCCGCACCCCTTTTTACATGGAGAAAGAATGGAAAGATGCTTCAAAGCAGCGTCAATAAAACCGACCTCATTATTGACGACACCAGTGAAGAAGACACCGGAAGTTATGAATGTAAAGCCGTTAACCCTGCAGGAGCTGTAAGTTACACGGTGGAGGTAACAATCAAAGGTATAGTAACGTAAGTCCCAACAACCTTAAGGTAGTTTTCACACAATATGCAGGAGGACTGTCCATTTGAACCTGGCTTAAATGCCAGATTTCCTGTAAGTCAGCAGTATTTAGGGCGTCCAAACGTGTAATGCAGTAACAATTTATAAGGGTATAGCTTTGCATCGATTTACTAATTATGATACTAATGTATTTCTACTGATGAAGAAGACAACTCATTTAACTATGACGAAGTGGAAATAGGTTAAAATTCTTTAACCTATTTTATTCTCCTAAATTGCCATTCTGAGCTTTTCAAATAATGAACCATCAGTCAGGGCCGTAGCAACAAAAACAATTATTATTTTTTTTAAGGTTTTTGTAAGAAGCTATGCACAAGTGTTTTTTTTTCTGACATTGCCTCGGTAAGAAGAATTTTCGTCCGGTAACGGCGCTGCATCTTAATTACATTTGTATTGCATTTCAGGTTCGTCGTGTAACGAGACAATTCTTCACATTGTTTATGCCATTGTCATCGTTCTGTTATTGATTGTTATTCTTATTCTGACTATCGTCCTCCGGAGAATGCACAGCCGTACGGGTAAGTAACAATTGGATGCAGATATGATATACCATCCCTTCGCGGTGACATCAAGGCTCATTTAGCAGGTTAGCTGGCTAGTTGACTAACAGCTACTAGCCAGTTGACCTGAGCGCAAGATGGTACATGTTCGCGCAACGATATGTAAAAGACAAGTGCTTTATTTAGCAGTGAGTGAGTATTGGCCCAGTTCCCTGTTATGAAATGTTTAAATTCATCATCATCATCATCATCATCATCATCATCATCATCATCATCATCATCATAAGAAGAAGAAAAAGAAGAAGAAGAAAACGTCCGCATCTAGAGTTCATAGCCCTTTATTCATTATATTTAATTATATTAATATCTCAACAACACTGATGAGAAAAAGCTGACAAGTATTTTATTCTCATTGCAGGGATCCCAAAAACAAATCGGTGAGTAAATTTTGAGGGCTAAACTACGAAGAGTTAAGCTTCTTTTTATATGTATTGAAAGCTAAGAAAGAAAGGCCACGGAAGAACACCGAGAATTGTTTACCTCTAATCAGGTCCTATCGAATGAATGTAAGAAATGAGAATGTCTTCGGAAGGAACCTTAGACTGAACTGATTGGAAATATAGAAAGTAACTGTTTGTGATGTAAGTATTTTTGTTGCCGGTTTCTGACTCGTGGTAACAAATAAGGCTTTAAAAAGCATTCTTCCGCTCATGTTTTACTCAACGAATCTACAGTCTCTCGTACGTCCTATAGCTATTAAGGCTATTGGCCAGTACATGTGAAAATAACACTTGTGAATACATGCTGCTTTATTTCAGTACCAATATATGTGCGGGATGCGGCGGAGAGCTTGTTGTGTTGGTAAGTAAAGTTAAAAAGCACGTACAGAATGTAATTTTACTGTAGAAAATATATGCTAATGCAATAGCAAACCTTGCCTAATGTATGGTGCAGTGTTGAATAGTTTGGGTTACATGGCGAGGAAACTCATTAATAATACTTCCTAAACTGAAAACGGAAGAAAGTTTAGTCACATCTTGTTTAACTTTGAAAGAAACAAAAATTTTAAAATTATTTGGTCTGCAAAAGAAGAAAAAGAACGAAGATAGGTGTAAAATAAACATACATATTGTCAATGCTTATAGTACGTCAATCACCCAATGAATTAAAGCTTGTCATCTTTCACTAGAATACCATCGCTACGGAAACCGACAAACAGTCCTCCAGCAAGGCACCGTCTGGTGACTCCGGCAAGACCTACGCACTTCCAAGCAGCGGGAATTACATGCCCCTTCATCCTTCCGCACGACGCTGGGAAATTAATCGGGAGCAGGTCAAGATCATTAAAATTATTGGTAAAGGAGCTTTCGGTGAAGTTGCCAAGGCAACAGCGTGGAACATAAGTGGTAACGAAGAATACACAACGGTTGCTGTCAAAATGTTGAAAGGTGCGAATAGGAATTCAGATTAGTCGAGACAGTAGGAATGCAGGAATACCATCTGTAATGTTTTTTGTTTTATAGCGAATGCCCCGGATTCAGACAGAAAGGACCTGTTGGCAGAAGTTGAGTTGATGAAGAAACTGAAACCTCATCCTCATGTGATCAAGTTGTTGGCATGTGTCACTGAGACTGGTAAAGAACATACTGAATAAATAATATCACATGTATCCATTATTACAATAATCAGAACCAGTTGATGAAGGAAGTGAAACCGAACCCACGTGTAATCAAGCTGATGGAATGTGTTACTGAAAAGCACATATATAACTCTTACTTTCCTTCTTTTTCGGCCAAAGTGGGATTCCACTATCGATACAATCAGAAATTAACTGTCATGAAGCTGCTGGTTGCCAAAACGTAAAACAGTTTTTAGTGGACCTCATCATGTTGTCCTCGCCCCCAAACCCCCGGTTTCCCGCTCGCCCCCCCCCCCCCCCCCCAATCCCCGCTGGTATTTCGAGCTCAGTCGCTTTTCTCTCTTTTTATTTTCATTTTTTGGTTTTTCATTTAACTGACGATAGATCCACTGCTTGTTGTCATTGAGTATGTTCCTTTCGGTGACCTGCTGGGTTACTTAAGGAAGAGTAGAGGACTCAACGACACATATTTCAAAGATCCGGATGTGAAACCGCAAACCAGTCTGACTGCAGAACAGTTAATGAGGTTCGCTTGGCAAATTGCCGATGGAATGTTTTATTTGTCTTCGAAAAAGGTTTGGTTGCTTTGTCCTTATTGTTTATCATATCAACTGTTTTACTCCAAAAATGCTTTTTCCTATTTTGTAAAAGTCAAATGTGGTACTCCCGTAAGCAATTTCTGGGTAGGTTAAGTCTTTGTTTAAGCCTATAATTTATATAGTGGCCCATCAGGCCGGAGCTTATCCCGGTTTCCGTAGCATGAAGAAATTTCTACTCCTCCACGGATGGGATGCTAGTCCATCGCAGGGTTACCCCCCAGCAGTAAACTCGCCGGTTCCCATTCATACACCTGGGTGGAGACACTATGAGAGTAATGTGTTTTGCCCAAGAACACAATGCAGTGCCCCGGCCAGTCGGCTGGAACCCGGACCGCTTGATCCGGAGTTCAGCGCACCAGCCATTAGCTATAGTCCATCGCCCCTCTCCAACTTCCTATGAAAACAGTGGCAAAAAATGGTGGTACACTGTGTTGTCTGTCTGTCCAGATAATACAAATGCATAAGGATATTTAATTTTCCTACAGATAATCCATCGTGACTTGGCGGCCAGAAATGTTCTTGTTGGTGAAGGAGAGAAGTGTAAGGTGACAGATTTTGGGATGGCGAGGAATGTTCACCAGGATGATATTTACACCAGACAAAGTCGGGTGAGAATTGTCCGATGCAATCACAGTCTCATTGTTTCTCGTCCACAAAATGTAAAAAAAAAAAACATTTTCTCTATTGTTTCCATTAACCTTTCAGTTTGTTTTTTAAAAGGGTCGTCTGCCTGTCAAGTGGACTGCTTATGAAGCTTTGTTATATGGAACATACACAACTCAGAGCGACGTGTAAGTGTCAATTAATATCTGATTTTTTGAAAGGTCGTCTGTGTTTTTTTTTTCTATTTCGTAATGAAAAGTCCTAAAAACCAAATTTAACTGAGCTGATTTACTTAAAAAAGCGTGGTTATTTAAAAATGGGACTTTCCCATTGCTGGTATTTGAAATGTTGTTTTGCAGGGGTACTTTCCTTACAAAACCTTTATTTCAATTTTTTATGCACATTGTCAAATCACATACACCTAATTGCAATAATGTTGTCATAGAAAAAAGAAAAAAAGAAAAAGTCAAATAGGAATAAATTAAGCGCATGCATGAAATTTATTCGTACAAATGCGAATAAATCAATTGTGAACTCAAAGTGTGCAGCTAAACCTCGTGAGTTTGTTGTAAATACTACCAATTATGAAACTACGCTAATTAATTCCTATTAACCTTTTTCCTATTTTTTTTAATCTATGACAACGTTATTGCAATTAGGTGTATATACAAAACTTAATATCGACTAATTCCTTTTCTCGTAGTTGGAGTTATGGTGTCCTTCTGTACGAGATTCTCACTGTAGGTAAGTAGAATTATAATTCATGCTGTAGTTCAACAAATCTGGGACCAAAATGAACGAGACACGTGTCCGTGTCGGGACAAATAATTGTTGTGGGCAAATACCAGTGTACTTTTTTGCATCAGTTTTTTTAACACATTAAATGTGATGAATTCAGAAAAATTTAGTAAAAACCTCTCTTCATCTCATCTAGGCGGATCTCCATATCCGGGAATTCAAGCTCAACAAATCGCAAGGAAACTTCAAGAAGGATTCAGAATGCCAAAACCAAAACATGTGGACAACAAACTGTAAATACACACTCATAAAGTTTTTTAGTGTGTAGTAACGCTGTGAAATATTAAGACCCCTGCTAATGATTTTTGCGAGCCAGCAGGGCAATTCAAAATACCTCGCGGAAGAACAAATTTACAAGATAACTATACTTTTTTGTAATTTGTTTATTTTTTTCCAACAAGCAGGTTACAATACACACAATAACTTACTTACATTTCACGTTACATTACATTATACATTACTTATACTTATAACTTAACTCTGTGACTTATTTACAATACACTACTTGCAGTATATAGCTTAGAATAACCTACAGTACAGAATTTTAATTAACTTCTTACATTACACTAATAAATTTACATTTTTCTTAAAAAAACAAAAACAATATATATGTATAACGACATACAGTTCAGTAAGTTGCCTTTAATTGATTAGATAGCTGTTTCGAGACAAGAAGTGCCACGAGCTTGCCAGCTATTTTAAAATGAGAGGAGGTAGCCTAACAGATCCTTCCATTTGTCATAATGAAAGTTGATCTTGTTATTTTCTTTAGCAATTAAACGTTCAGAATCATAGACTGCTTTCAAAGTTTTTGTGAAACTGATTACACTAGGAAGAGAGTTGTTATGTTTACATCTGAAAATATGTTGTTTTCCTAATAGAATTAGATGATTCTTTAGAAATGCATTTTCAACTGCGTCGGTGATCCCTAGGATCACTTCTCTTTCAATAAGCTCATAACCCCCCAATAGATGCTTAATTGATTGCCAAAAGTTTGCTACCAACGGACAATGGAAAAAGAAGTGGGACATGTTTTCCTCTGAGGATTGGCAGAAAGAGCAGAGAGGAGAGTTAGACTTGCCAATTTTGAAGAGGAAATCATTTAAAGGAAGTATTCTGTTAAGTATCTTGTACTGAAATTCACGCGTTTTGGTGTCTATTGCGGATCTAAAAGCATTGCTGTAGATTCTCTTCCAGTCAAGGGCGTGCTCTGCAGAAGCATATGAAACATCGAATTTCTTTTTTGCCGACGGACTAATCGAAATCTTTGACACCGAAATATTGTAGATTTTTTTAGAGGACAATTCACTTAATAAAAGGGCATCATTGCCCGAGTACAAAAACACATCGTCCCATTTATGGTTAGTTTTAATGAGCACCGATGGAGGGTCGTTGGTCATCACTTTCTTCCATTCAGGTGGAAGGCAATCATAAAGACCGTTCAAAAATAAGAGATCCAGGGCATTTAGATTTTGCAAGGTGGTATGTGGCTTAATGTTTATCTCATTAAAAAGGTCTCCAACTTTATGTAGCCCCAAGGAGAAGAGTTTGCGGTTAAAAACTGATTTCTGTCCGATACAAATGAATTTGTTGTTCCATAAGATCTGGTTAACGATCTCATCCATTGAAGAGACAGGTGAGGCAGTAAATTTTGTCCAAGTTGCAAGACATTCTCTGTAGTAATCAGGGAGGTCCAATGGGAGCTTTGTGTACTCGAAGTTGCAGTGGAAAAGCAAACTGCCCCCGACTTTGTGAAGATAGTGGTCGAGAATAATTTTCCAGGAACAGGGTGAATCACCCAAATACTTTTTGATACATACTATCCTTTGCGTGTTAATGAGAGACTCAATGTGCGGCATATTTAACCCACCATTCTCGACACTGTTTATGAGAGCGAGCCGTTTAACTTTGTCCTTGCCTTTCCACACAAAATTATACAGCACCTGATTGACCTCTTTAACAAAAGTTTTATTTGTTGAGACAAGAGAGAGGCGATAAAGAATTTTAGGAATGGCGAACGACTTGATTATTTGTATTTTCCCTAGCAAAGTGAGGCCTCTCCAGTTCCAGCTGTTAAGTGTCTTTCTAATTGATTCAATGATGGTATGAAAATTTAACTTATCTGAAAGCGTTTGATCATAAGTGAAATGTATCCCTAGAATTTTGACTACTTTTTTAATTTCATCTATTTTCAGTTCTTCTGCAGAGATATCAGAGATTCCAAGCTTCATAACCTCAGTTTTTTCTCTATTAACGTTCAGACCGGAGTATTGACCAAACAACTCTAGCTTGGCCAACAGGCAGTGAAAAGATGCGCTATCCTTAAGAAAGACCGTGAGATCATCAGCGAAGATGATAAGTTTAATTTCGTGGCCATCAACGTTCATTCCCCTAATGCATTCGTCATTTCTAATATGAATCGCGAGTGTTTCTAGGACTAGAATGAACAGATAGGGCGAGAGAGGATCACCCTGACGCACGCCGCGTGAAAGTTTAAAAGGTTGTGTAATAAATTCATTATTCATCACACAGCTGGAAATATTTGAGTAAAAAGCTGTAATCCAATTAATAAAAGATGGGCCGAAATTGAACTTCCTTAAGGCGTGTCTAAGAAAATTCCAGTTCACTGAATCAAAGGCTTTTTCGAAGTCAATTGCTACCAGTAATGAGCTCATATTATTTGATGATGTTAGCTTGATAATATCGTCGATGGATCGGACAGCGTCGAAAATAGTTCTTCCTTTAACATATGCGTTTTGATTATGATGTACGATTTCCGGCAGAACCTTTTCTAATCTTTTAGCTATAGCTTTCGTGCCAATCTTTACGTCGACATTGATTAAAGAGAT
This sequence comes from Oculina patagonica, assembly GCF_052425735.1. Taxonomy (NCBI): domain Eukaryota; kingdom Metazoa; phylum Cnidaria; class Anthozoa; order Scleractinia; family Oculinidae; genus Oculina; species Oculina patagonica. Next base: position 10,272,957 of record NC_135764.1, on the reverse strand, counting down.
TGGTCTCCAGTTCTTTACCTGTCGTCTATCTTTATCTTTCTTCTCAATTAAGACGATAAGCGCTTGCTTTTGGGAGGAAGATAATTCGCCGTGTTTGTACGCGTAGTTTAGACTATTAACTAGCAGGCTACCCAAGAGCTTCCAGAAACATTTATAGAATTCTACAGTTAGTCCGTCGTTCCCTGGTGTCTTGTTGCTTTGAAAACTCGATAGAGTATTAAAACACTCTGCAAGGGTTAGCTCTCCTTCGCATAACTCTCGCATTGCTGGTGAAAGCTTAGGTATATTCCCAGAATTTAAGAAAGGACAATTTTCAGAAATTAGCTCTTCGGAGTTCTTTTCTTTATAGAGATCTGAGTAAAATGAGTGTAATTCGTCCATTATGCAGTTCGGGTCAACAGTAATATTACCATTCTTGCGTTCAAGTTTTCTTATAGTGCTTTTTGTCTTCTTATTGTTTTGTAGATTAAGGAAATACTTATTATTTTTCTCACCTTTTTCGTACCAAGTTGCACGTGATCGTATTATTGCTCCTTTCGTAATGTACTCGTATTCTTTTTCGTATGCGCTTTTTAAAGTGTCAATTTCATTTTGTGTATCATCATTTGGAGAGTCAGCTAATTTTTCCTCAGCAATTTTCAGTTTATGTTCAATGCGCTTTATTTTTTCTCTCCGTTCTTTTGCTTTCGCTTTGCTATAAGTAATGGTCTCCTTACGGATATTGTATTTTAGCCAATCCCACTGAACTCTAGCATCATCAGAATAGTTAATCTCCTCAATCCAATCAGGAACAAGCTGCTCAATCAATTTAATGTATTGTTCATCATCGAGAAGACTATTATTAAATTTCCAAAAAGATGGACCGTGGTTTAAGTTCTTTACGCTATCAATATTCAAAATAATTGCGGAGTGGTCACTTTTGACGGAAGATAAGATGTCTACATTTTCTATGTCGTCCTGTAAAGAATTGCTGATTAACCAAAAGTCCAGTCGTCTTTGAATTAATGGATTTTTCTGCCTCCAAGTGAAGCGCTTTTTGTTCGGGTTGCGCACTCTCCATATATCGACCAGGTCATTTTGTAGCATAATATCATTAAGGTTCTTAATGCAATTCTTTATGGAAGGCCTTCCACCCGAACAGTCAAGATCTGGATCGAAAGTAGCATTAAAATCACCTCCAGTAATAACATAATGTTTAGATTGACATACTTTGTCTGCGAAGTGATTAGCAATTTCGTCTAAAAACTGACATTGTTCAGAGCCTTTTGTTGGGGCATAGATATTTGCTAGAAGAAACGGCGAGTCCTGAATTAAGGTATCTAGAATAACAAATCTTCCCGAATCATCGGTATGCGTTGAATTAACTTTAAAATCCAAATTTTCCCGCACTAAAACAAGGACGCCTTTACTGCGCGATGTACCGTGAGAGAAAAACAACTCTCCTCTCCATTGTTTCCGCCACTGATTTTCAATCTCTTTTGTACTGTACGTTTCCTGCAGAAAAAAGATATCTGCATTTTGCTTAAGCAACCAGTTGAAAATACATTTTCTTTTTTCGAAAGAACGGATCCCTCTTACATTTAAAGAAAGCAGTTTAAATTGGAAATTGTTTCCCTCCATCAGATAAAAAAGATATTACCGGCTTTAAGCAAGATCACTTCTAAAAATATGCAATATGGCAACTGGAAATGATATAAACTGAATGCAAGGCATAGACTCAAAACAAAAACAACAAAAACAACGCTCGATAAAATACACCAAGCTGAAAACAATAAAATAATGCAAAGAACACTACATGCGACAATCAATACTACCATATTGATAAGTAAAGAAAAAAACAAAAGCGCAACCAACACAAAAAAACAAAGAAAAAAACACTTCACAGCAGTAATTAAAATAAGCAACCAGCAAAGCTGTTGATTAGTTGCTAGCAACCGAATCTTGCAATCTAATTATCAATTTGCATAACGGTAGCTCCAGAATATTCAAATTTTTCAAAGTTCAACCGAAGGCCTACAGCTTTATAACTTAAAACTGAATTACTCTGAAACAGGGATTAAATGTCCATCTACGTACAGTTTGTCCGGCTCTGCTCTACTGAAATAAGCTCTTTTGCCTTCTTTTTTAGCCTTTTTCAAGGTTTCGATCTGCTTCTTTCTGATATCCACGACTCCTTTAGGGAGATCGGGAGATATTCCCATACCTGTGCCTTTAAGTTGTCTTGCCTGAGAAAAAACTTTCTCCCGGTCCCCATAGCGGAGAAAGCGAGCGATGATCTGGCGTGGGTTGTGCTGTGATGCGTCAAACCTGCCTACTCGATGTACCCGTTGAAATTCGATTTGTGGCGCGTCTTCGAGGTTGAGCTCGTTTATCATAAAGTTAACCAGCACTTCTCTGGTGTTTTCCTGCTCATCCAGTCGTTCAGGAATCCCATGAAAACGAAGGTTCTCCCTTCTTTGGTATGTTTCTAAATACCACTGTTGCTGGCGCAGAGTAATTACCTCGTTACTGGTTTTATCGGCTTTTGCTTTGATTTCTTCCACATCGGCATTTAGAGCAGTAACTCCAGCCTCCGTCTCATTTACTGTTTTGGCGTTTTCTTTTACTGAACTTTCGAGTGTTGTCACCTTGTTCTGAAGCTGGAGAACTTTAGCGTCGATGCTGCAAACATGCTTGTTAATGCTGTCAACTTTTGTCTCCAAACTGACGAGTTTGTCGAGAACAAGCTGAAGTTTCGGTAAGACGCCTTCGACGCCTTCGGCCATGTCGGACGGCGTGGGCATGTTATTAGCCTGACTGAGTTTGGTTCTCTTTTCCTCCGGGGTAGCGCCTTCCGAAGACTCAGAGCTGGTTTTTCTGTCTTTTCGTTTGAAGTATTGAGTAATTTCTTCCATAGAACGCCTTCAAAATTTAGATTTTAGACGGAGCTCGATTTAACCCGACTATGCTGAAGGCATGCCCGACCCAGTCTCCTGAAGAAGATAACTATACGCCAAAAAGCCTTTTAAAAGATTTATTTATTTATCCAACGTTTTTTTGGCCAGAAAGCAAGACTTAAAACTGTATACTGCATTGCGCACGGTCAGGGGAACTACAGTATCGGAGGACTTCATGACGCCTAGAGCAGTTTTCAATTGAGTGTCGTAAAACCAAAACCAAAGTAATTACTCTGGCCAATCACAAAGGACACAGACAATCCAGTGAACCAATCAAAACTCGAAGCAAATACATGTAGCTGGCACGAAGCGCGGGAAAACGTGCGCGAGCGAGTCACGATTGGTTTTGGTTTTACTCTTGATTGGCTGAGAAAGTGGCGCGAGATTTTTAAGCCAATCACTAAGCGTAGTAATGCAAAACCGAAGCAAACGCAATTTACTTTCGACACTCAAGTGAAAACCGCTCTATTAAGCCAGGCACACACTAGGGGACTAGTCGCAGGGACTTATCCCTTAGTGTGTACACTCTAGAGAATTGACCGATTTGTGGGACTTTTGGTCCCTGTGACTAGTCCCCGAAATCAAACAAGCTAAATTCGTGGGACTTGTCGCAGGGACCAAAAATGTGGTCCCTGCGACTAGAAATTCGATGCAAAATACGAGTGCACACTAGGGGACTGGTCCCCGAAGCAAGTCCCTGCGACAAGTCCCCTAGTGTGTGCCGACCTTTAAAGCTGCCTGTTTTAAAAAAAAGAACTAGATAAAAAGTATTTACAATTTGCTAATGATTTTATTTTATTTATTAGATATCAGATTATGCTTAAGTGTTGGGAAGAAAACCCAAGCAATCGACCAACGTTTGCTGAATTAAAAGATACGATGAAAGAAATGGAGAAAAACCACAAGGTTAACTCAGTAATAATGTATTTTTGTAACAAGCAATTTGTATTTAGCACTGCAAGCTTGATAAAGGGCGTATATATTTGCAACAAACGCGTATAGCCGTCGCGTTTGCTCGTTGGAATTCTAACGAGCAAATGCGACGGCTATACGCGTTTGTTGTTGTTGCGTATGTTGTGCTTACCAATTTACACCCGGCCATTTTCACAAATCGTCAGACGTTTTGTCTGTCTTCCTATTGTGAAAACGACCAATTTCTTATTCTTAGGTTAATTTTTTTTAACAAAAGATAAATTCCCATCAACACGCCTTTTTGCTCAGTCTAGAGGTACAAGCTTAAAAACTGCGATGGCCTAAACATTGGCAGAGTTACTTATTTATTATGTTAAGTTTAACATTTTTTGGAGTCCAAATAAAAAGACGGAAGTCCATACCTTGCTATATGTTGTTTGTTATTCGTCTTTGGTGTTACATGCATCATCAACATTGCATTGTTTGCCTTTCTGTTACAGACGTACGTCAACCTCAAACATTATGACAAGAGTCTGTACGCCAACGTTGAGGACCTTACAGTTGATTGATGGTTTTTCCCGCTGAATTTGTGATAGAAACAATATTGTTATGTAGGGGTTTTTAAAAGGAGCACAGTCACGGACAACTCATCTTGAAAAAACTGGCAAGTTTTTCAAGTTTGTCGTTCGTAATCCGTCTTAATCTTCGTCAGTCGAAACCATCCTTGGTTATTTTCGCGTTTCGTTTACTCCTTTGTTGTTTTCCTACATTACACAACTATTATTTTAAGGTTTCCTTCAATTTGGAATTAATCAGAAAAATGACTTAAAATATCGTGACAATGCTCTTTTAAACAACAAACTTTTAATAGTTTTACATTTGTTTCTGTGAAATTTTCAAGAAAGTGGAAGAGTTCAAAGCTAGTAACAATAGATCAACAAAACAAGGGCAAATTTAGTTAGTTTGTTTTCGTCGCTTTTCTTACTAGTTGGTGTATATCTTCCGAGAAATTGCGAAGATTGTCCGAGAATGTACCGAGGACTTCCGAAAGATATCACCTGGCCTTTTCGGTGTCCTACGGCCAAGTGACGTTGTGAAAATTTATTTTAAAACGTAGACATTTCGCCACTGTTGGTTTAATGACGAGTTTGCCATTACAGTCCGTCCCCGGCTGGAAATATTTGCCGGTAGTTAGGAAGGCGCAGCTAAAATAAGTAGACGAATTTAATTGTTACAAAAATCTATTTTTAAATTTAGGTGTCTTGAATATTGAGAGGGTCGGTTTGAGAACACAGGTGGGATATATTACGTGTAAATTGAGCTCGGGTGCTTTTTTTATTTGAGCTTTTCTTCTCGACTGAACTATTTGTTTGGGACGATTGTGACGTTTAACTTCAGTAGTTTCGGGAAGACAATAAAAACCGACTCGCAAAAAGTTGCACTTTTCATTGACTCTATTACGTAAATTGGGCAATATCTAACTCGTACCCAGTCGCTGTTTATGAGGTTAGAATCTCCTCGGCCACAATTGTGTAAAAAAGTTATCTATTTTTTAACCGATTAAGTGACTGGGTAAAGCCTGCTGTCGAGCCAAGTGGCCCATTATGTCGGAGCTTATCCGGGTTTCTATAGCATTAAGCGACTAGGAGTATTTCTACTCCCCCCTGGATGGATGCTAGTCCATCGCAGGGTTACCCCCCAGCAGTAAATTTGCCGGTACCCATTTATACACCTGGGTGGAGAGAGGCACTATGAGAGTAAAGTGTCTTGCCCAAGAACACAACACAATGACCCCGGCCAGGGCTCGAACCCGGACCGCGCTATCCGATTTTCGGCGCACTAACCATTAGGCTACCGCGCCTCCCACAAATTGACTGGGTACAAGGTAGGAATAATTTGCAAGGTGGCGTTGTTTTACGCCATTTGAAATAGGGTACAGTAAGTGTTTAACGAAAACGTGACTTATACCACCACTTTTGATTTCAAAAAATATTCAACTAATAATTTAACCCAAAAAATATCTGACGGCGGTATATCAGCATTTTCAGTTTTTGGCCATTTTCCTTAAGAAAATCTACAGACTAATGGTAGATTAAAAAATATGCACAGTTCGGGGGTATTTTGGCAATATATTGATTTGGAGAAAACATTTCATTAAAGGAAAATCCGGTACGCAAGCCAATCCCACTACTTTAAAATGAATTGTGCATTAACCCCAGCGCTTAGCTATCTCTCTCCTCCGTAGTGGCCTTCTCTATTTTTCGAACTGCTTGGAAAGGCTAAAAAAGAAATGAAAAATAGGGGAGCGCGGGGAACGACGGGAAGGTTGAAAAAGCGGGGAATCTCTCTCCAGGCTCCGCGCGCTTTTTTCATGTTTTTTTAGCCCTTCCCAGTAGTACGAAAAATAAAAAAGGCCTCTGCGGAGGAGAGAGCTTAGCTACGATACGTACGATTGTCTTGTGAACGACTTCACGCAATTTCACATTGATTCTTTCTGTAGTATGTATGAATAACTGCTTTTAAATACTCTAACAAATTGCACGGTTTGAACCTTCAGTCCTCTTTCCCAGAGCAAATTCTTCTCTCGTCGCTTTCTCCCCTTAGAGACTTATTCGCGATCTACATGAACGGTAGTTCACTCACGTTAGAATTATAATTATTATTAGTCTTCACAATCCGCTTATCCCTCGTCGCTTTTTTCGTGCGATCTGATTTCGGCAGAATTGACCATATTCGTATTCTCGGTGTTGGACTGGAACTAGCTTGCAATAGAGGCTAATGCAGGGAATCTTTTCAAATGCAAATGACATAAAGCTCTTTATAATGATATTCCCCCGCATTAGCCTCCATTGCAAGCTAGTTCCAGTCCAATACCGCGAATACGAATATGGTCGATTTCATCAAAATGTCACAAATTACCTTTACCTGAACTGTTCCTCACCCGGAGCTATCTCGCTATTGTGCAAACCCTTTTTGAGAAATCTCGAAATTTTCTTTAACGCCTCTCAGGGTGCCGCAAAACAAGTTTAAAAAAAAGTTTAGAGATTTCAAACCCCGCTCAACCCCGCTGCACATGACAGCTCACAGAGCCTTTAATTTTATAACGGACAGGATTTTCGACTCAGCCCTAAGTTGATCCATTATTTTTTATTCATGGTTTTGCTATAATCTATAGTTCATTTTGCCGGCCCTGGGTGGCCGTGAAGGAAATAGATTCAGATTTCCGATTCAAATTCAGATTTCAGATTTTTATTATTTCACACTATTTACAACAATTAAACAATATTAACACTATTTACAGGAAATGCATTAATGAAAATAAGGAAAATATACAATACATACAAAACCAAAATAAAATGTGCTCAGTGACCAAAGAAGCATATGCTATCGTGTTGGTCACTGACACGTTCGAAAAAACAGACAAGAGACATAAATTACTAGAAATAATAGAATATGAATAACTAACGTATGCAGAATAAACATGTTAAAAGATGAATAAATCATACTGAATATAAGCTAATATGCAGACAACAACAAAATTATGCACAAGAGTAAGATTGCGTATTTACGAGGTATACTTTATAGAGCTTGTAAAAGGAAGTATAAGGCAATTTTTTTTTATTCATACCTAGTACGGGCCTCACTTAATTCTCTCTATATTCCCCTCGCTCAGTTTTTTACCGGTAGTTGAAATAAGCGCCGGTTTCGAATGAGCGCCGCACTTTTGACAGGGAAAATTAAATAAGCGCCGCAGCGCTTAATCGATCGTTTACGGTAGTCACGTGTCACGTGGTCCCAATCTAATAGGCGTGCAAGAGTTCCACGATACACAAGCCGTGTTGTTAAGAAATCCAACCTTGTGGAGCAACTGTTTGATATCCGACAAAGGTCTTGCAGTTGGCTTAAACTTTGATGAGATGTGTTTTGTAAACTTGCTACGAATACCAACAAACTGCTGTATTTTCCTTGCATTGCTGTTACTTCCGCATGCAGGTTTGTGTCTATAATTTTTCATCAATCCTGAAACGCAGGACCTTTTAATGCTGTACAATCTGCGATAAGGCTTGACGTTTTTGTGTTCTTGTGTTTCTTTATATTTAATCTTCGTTTTGTTTCCCGTTTCTTTGTTCAAGTGCGTAATTATGGTTTTCCTAGCTTACGAACACAGTTTGGGAGCGCTAACGACTACAGATATGCTGTCATTTTCTTCTCAGGGCTGTGGTTTTCCAAGTGAAACTGAAATTGAGCCCCATCACAGTTTTAATTCAGACTAAAAACAGATTTTTATACATCCGCAGTTTCTCTTCCTCTAAAGACGATTCTCTTTGGCTGATTCCTGATCACGTGACCTTGCATAAATTTAGATGTATCCCGATTGGAATACATTTTCTTCATCAAATGTATCGCAAACGGGATACATTGACCTGAACGTTATCAACAACCAGAAAAAGCACGTGATCCAAACCGGTGGCGTGATTATAATTATTGCGTGATGTTTTTTGAAGCTCACTTCTCGGAGATTCCAGGAAATTTGTCGCGAGTTCTTCGAAAGTTCGTGAAACACAGCGGAACAGTTTGAGGCTAAAACGTGCGCTTTTCACTTTTCATTCGAAAAACGAAGTCAAAAAACTTTAGAGCAGAAGGATTTCGAGCAGAAGGATTTTGTTTGTCGTACATTTCCAGAGTTTTCTAGAATGTTTCTTACAAACATCAGAAACATTTTTTGTCTCGGATACATATTTTGTGACCGCAACAAATGTTGTGCGACCACCTTTACAGCTTGTGACTCTGATTATCGTGAGATTTTTGTGTCTTCGGGAATAGCCCCTCCCAGGGGGCGGGTAGCAAGTGGCAGGGGAAAATGGCGTTGAAAACCGTGATAAGGCCTATAAGATCGTACTTTTAATTTTTTTTTCTTTCTCGGTACAAATAATGTTGAAGAGGGTTAGGTACGACTGTTGTAACCACGTTCCGTGTCCTTATATTTTTTTCTATTTACACGAAGGTTTAAAATGGAACGCAAACAATTAAATTTTCCTTTATGATTTTCAACTTCATGTATCTAGAAGGCGTTTTAAAGCTCATCTTGGAACCTCCTGATCCAAGCTATGCTAGAATTGGAAGCAGTGCCAAACTGGTGTGGGACTATAGTGTGGATAACAAACAAGCAGAGCTGGTAGGTATTCTCTTTAGTGTACAAGACTCTGGCGGATCTTTCATTGGTATGGTGGGACGGCTGAGTGATGGTACTGTTTTTAACCCTGCAAATATACCTGCTGCCTACAAAGGAAGAGTAAGGATTGAAGGAAAAGCTACTCTTGTTATTGAAAACATAACTCATCACGACAACACTAGATTCGAGTGCAGACTAGTTACATTGTCTGATGCAGGTCGGAAATAGTGAGCGTAGTCCAGCTTATTGTGACAGGTATGTATTACGACAAAGTGTGGCTAGGCTAGTAATATCAGGCCACTTTTTATTTTCTAACTCATGATGTCCCAGTCAGCACCAGCTCTTTTGAAGCCTCTTAAGGGAGGGGCCCCGCCATGGCAGAAGGCAGTCGAGGAGTAGGGGCCGGAACCGTCTGCCATGGTGCCTCCTGATGACTTTTGAGCTGGATCCAGGATTGGAAATGCTGGCTGGTAAGCACAGGGGTGTTTCATTACTTCTCAGATATTTTTACAGGCATGAATTACATCATGGAAAGACTTCAACTTGTCCAAACATCACTCATTATTCAATATTTGCTTGTTTTTTTTTCTGAAAGCTTCATGGTCTGATATTTATAAAATTTATGAACTTCTCTTTAACAGGATTTTTTCGTAAGCTGAGGTAATATCATCTTGTAGTTTTGGGAAGTATTACGGCCCTTCTTCAGTCAAAGTGTTTTTAAAATAATATTCTGTTTTCATTCGTGATTAAACGTTTGCATAGTGTCCTTGGTTGTCGTTTTTGCTGACTCAACTTATTTCACGTTCAACTTTCCTAGAAAGAAACTTTACATGAGCAAAACGCCCTAATTCCTATCTTTTAAGCAGGGACTCGCGCATATTTCACAGCTATAAATTTACATTGTTCTTGAGTAACAGTTTTGTACGTTTGGACCTAAAATAATAGTACGTTTACGAGGGTGTCAATGTGGATGTGGCATTTACGGTTAACGGTTGATATTTTGAGTTTTTTACGGTTAACGGTTCATTTTTTTCCGTTACGGTTAACATAAGTGTTAAAATTAATTTCCATTGTTTTAAAAAGTTAAAAATTAACTTCTGTTGGTTTAAAGGTCGGCACACACTAGGGGACTAGTCGCAGGGACTTGCTTCGGGGACCAGTCCCCGAAGGTCTTAGGGCCATCGAATTGAAGATAAAGCGATACAGAGGGAACAGTCAGATGTCAAACGTCTGTCAACTCGTGCCATGACACATTCTGCAAACACTTCCAACACTTCTACAAGAAATCTTGAAACCTTCACATTAGTTGCTGGAACTTTTTATGGTTAACATTTTTTACGGATAACGGTTAAAATGTTTCAATTTTCACGCCTAACTGCTACTTTATTAACTGTCTTACGGCTAACGGCTAACCCCATTGAGATCCTCGTTTACATTGCGCGCGCGATGCATAAATAAACTCTTTTCTTTGCATCCATCTTTTTAATGCAAAAAGTAAAAGGAATGACCAGTCTCATATTGGGCAAACGGGAAATTAAAAGCCGGCCTCCGCCTGGAATAAAGAAAGCCCGAAGGCAGAACTTAACATTTTGTAAGAGACCGATAACTGATTCAAGTGACTACCCCTAGGCCTACGTGATAACCCCATACACTACAGTCCCATTGACGTTCAAGTCTCGTACCTTGAGTCTTTGATCCTTTAACTGTGCAAACTTGATGAAACGAGCTACTCTCGGGAGCTCCGATGCAGGATAGGATCAATTTTGATTGGTCCTTTCTCGTTCCCAGAGCCCGCGTCCCGCTGGTCCAGGGGGACGCCGGCTATGGGAACTCCAATATTTTCGGAATTTCAATCTGAGAATATTTCGTAATCACTGAAAAAAGAAAATGACATAAGCAGGCGGGCGGAAACCTAAGGCAAAATAACGGAAATAACTTTTTTAATCCACAATGTTAGTGATGTTGAAGTGGATACAACTTTAACATTATTGACAATAAATAATTAACTTACTAATAACTGACCGACCGACCGACCGACCGACCGACCCCGACCGAACGAACGAACGAACGAACGAACGAACGAACGAACGAATGAATGAATGAATACAAGTGTTCAGCTTTTCACGATCATTGTTCTTATTGTATAATTATAATTGCAGAAGCACCACAGTTAAACACATCACCAGTTCATGCAAGTTACAATGAGGGATCTTTAGTCAATATCAGCTGTACTGCGTCTGGAATACCAGACCCAGATGTTCAATGGATCAGAAATGGAAAAGTGAAAACTTCAGGGAAGAAAACAGCGTTTCTGACGTTCAATAATATAAGCAGAGCAGATGATGGACAGTATACATGTAGGGCCAACAACTCAGCAGGAACCGATGAACATCACGTGACACTTGTGGTTCATTGTAAGTAGTCCGTTAACTTTTGTTTTTATTTATGGCAGTTATGGTATGTAAACAGCAAGCATGGCACCGCCGATCTTCACTTTAAAAGTATTTTCTCCTTTACATTGAGGGGAAGAGAGAGTTCAGGTAGCAAGCCCAATGCTTTGTAATTTTCGCTTACACATTCACATATAGACGTTCCTTTTCCTTCTATAATCAGAATTTGTCGAATTATCAACCTTTTTTATTTTTAGTAAAAAGTAGCTTCAATCGCTCTAGCTAGGTGGCTCAGAGTGCATAACTTGTTAGAAACGGAATATTCTTACTGTAACTGATCATTGCCATCTATTCTTAGTATTATTTTCAATTTTATTTTTGTTTTTCAGACATGCCAACAATACAAGAAGCCACCGCATCAGCTCCTAAGTCGTGGATTGGTCAGACAGTCACGTTAAAGTGTGTGTCAGATGGTGTTCCTACACCAACACTCACCTGGTATAAACCTGATGGAAGTCAAATGCACAACGTCACAGCTTCACAGAATACAGTGATTTTGAAGATGGACGTGGATCAAGATTTTGGTGATTTTAAGTGTGAGGCTGATAATGGACTCGTTCCTTCTGATTACAAGATTGTGAAAGTACAACAGATAAGTAAGTGCTGTTTGTAGTAATTTTAAAATTGTTTTTTGTTTTGGCTGAAGTTTGACAACTGGTGCGATTTCTTTTCAAAAGAAAAAGGACGTGATCAAGTGAACGAGAACTTTTTTCAGTCTTCCGTAACATCTGTCATGTCAACTCGTATTGCTGGTTTTCACTGTCACGCAATCAAAAAATAAATTCGAAAACATACAACTAAAGAAGCTATGAATATCAAATATTATAGAAGATAAATAAATGATCGATTTCTCCAAGTCTCAGGTCTGTGCGGTGTACCGTTCACGAGTTATTTGCCGAAACTTTCCACGCAAATTTATAAAGCTTAGTATGGAGACGCCATATTTGTGTCCTTCCGAGGGACACAAATATTGCCACCGTGATGTCAGAGAAACCATCTGAAACTCAATTTTGCTATAATAGCAACTACTTTTGGCTCATGAGCTAGTATACTTTCTCATAAACAGCACTTATTATATTTGAAATGTTCAATCTGCAGAAAATGGAAAGGAAAGGCCTTTTTTTTAAACAAAACAGCTTTGTCACGACATTCGGCGGGGAAATCAGATATTCAAAATGCTCTGTTTTAAAAACGAAGGACACTACCGAGCTGGAAATTTGCAGAAATATATATTTTTAGTTCGTCTTACAGCTAGTGAGGTCTAGTGACAACGAAAATTTAGCAGGTCTAATGAATTTTGATTTCAGAATTTTATGATTTAACGGCCTGATTACATGGCGAATTTCTGAAATCTCAGCCCGGCTTCCAAAACAAATCTTCTTCAAAACACGTCTGCGACTACATGAAGAAAGTTGCATCCCGGGTCGATTTACAGCCGGGGCTGAAAAACCTCATGTAATCGCGTTTTCAATTTTAGCCCGGGCTGAAAGTGAGCTTGCGGATGCGTAGTGGTGGTTTTCAACGAAATAAAATGGTGGCCGCGATAATGATTCAATTTAAAAAAGTGTTCAGCCCGGTCTGAGATTCTCCATGTAAAAGCAACAAAATTCCAGCCCGGCAAACCGGGCTGAAATTTCAGCCCGGGCTAAAATTTGCCATATAATCGGGCCCTTAACATGAAAACAAAGAATTGTTTTTTTGAGATGTCGCCGACGATATGCACTTGGCGTATCAACATTTGGTGAAATCCTCGACGCCGAGCTTCGAATCAAGCCTTTTATACAAACTGGGCTGATTTTGTTCTAACTAAGAATATGCAGCGAAATCTACGGACAGTGACAGTAGCAATAGCAGTGAGCTGCTGCTATTGCTACTGACATTGGACCGTTTGTAAACAAATTAAAAACTTTTCAATTACATGTTAAAATAAGCCATGCACGACATAAGCTTTAATTTGATTTAAAAAAAACAAACATATATTATGCACATTTTTTCCCTCAGAGAAACCAGGCTCCCCGACCATCACACTATCAGACATTCAAGCCACTTCACTGACAGTAAAATGGACTGCACCAGCTGATGATGGAGGGAGTCCTATCACAGCATACCGAGTGGTCATACTAAAGGGTGCCACTGAGATAAAGAATGAGAATGTTACTGACCCTGGTACAACAAGTCTGTCTGTTGGAGGTCTGGAGAGAGATACCGAGTACACTGTCAAAGTTTTTACCAGGAATGCTGTGTTCGAGGGACCTGCAGGGGAAAAGGCATTGAAGACTAAGTATGAAGGTAGATAAATAAGTTGTCGAATGTTGCATATTGTTTATCTATAGGAATGGAATCGTCTTCTAACTTTCAGCACGTAATGTAGGACCTTGTGTAACAAACATTTAAAATACTATCAAGAATAAAACAGGGAAATTTGAAATTAATCTAGCCTTATGCACAAGATCAAGTTCATGATAGAAAATGTTATTTAAATACACAAGTTGTTTAGTCACAGACCTATATTAACAACATAAATTTACGATATTTAGAGAAGGAGCCGCATCAGCCATAGGAAGGAAAACCTGAGAGCCCGGAGAAAAACCCTCGGAGCAAAGAGAGAACCAACAACACCCATCAAACCCGGGCTACATTGGTGGGATACGAGCGCTCTTACCACTGCGACACCCCTGCTCCCCATGTACAGCATGTCTTGTACGCCAGAAAAAAATTATTCATTAATTAATTTAAGCTCGCGCGTTTAGCTGCAAATCATTGATAGCAAACACTGCCTTCATTCTACATTTAGAGAAATCAGGCCAAAACTGTCTTTGGGACGTAAGTGTAATATGACAATAAGCCGAGATTTGAAATGGCAATGCATGTCCTAACTAAACAATTTGAGATTCATCAATCACGGTAACACCAAATTGTCAATTTGAATTAATGACATGGAAAGATTTTGCCAAGAGATAATTGAAACGGTTTAATAACTAGAGAGTGGTTGCCAACCATAACATTTTGTTTAAGGAGTCCCAGCTACAGTGACAATTGACGATCTTCCTAGTGAAGTAACAGACGATACAATTACTCTGAAGTGGAATGAACCACAAGATAACGGAAAAGTAATCACACAGTACACTGTGTATCAAAGAGTAGTGACTGATGGTAAACCAGGAGAGTGGATCAAGGTAAAGACAACTACAGATGTCTCAGTTAGAGAATTGAAAGTTGAGTTGAAGCAAGGCAACGGATACGAGTTTGTGGTTACTGCAACAAATGAACTTGGTGAAAGTTTAAAAGACGATGGAAAAATCAAGAGAGTCAAGGCATCAGGAGGTACTCGCGTTTTATATTGAACTGCTTTCGTACGCGTTGAAAGACCAGTAGAAAGACCAGTAGTATACTTTTATTTATGTTAACATTAAATCCTAGAATCCATCTTTTGCGACATTCTTAACATTTTTTGAGTTTGCTTTGTATAGATTGCCCAAATTTTTGACAAAATGACTCGTCTTTTGAAAGAATTGGTCACGTGATTAACTCATTGGCGCCTGGAGATTTTTGAAAAAGGCGTATTTTTTGGACAGTTTTGACATTTTCTGGTCAGTTATGAGATAAATTTGTTCCAAACTAAACAAAACGGCATTTGCAACATAAAAGTATGTCTTTCTTTTTTTTGGTCAAAGCACCGCATTTTACGTCATCGTTGGGGTATGCGCACAAAACAAAATTTTGAGATTTTTGGACGAGAAAGTGCTCTACCGCTTAAGGCTTTTCGTTTGTATATATAGTTTATCGCTCCTCTTTTTTCTTCTTTTTTTTTTTTTTACCTTTTTGCTGCAGTTGTTGGCCTTACACTTGCTTTCCGAGAAAATCGTCTCACTCGGATTTTGTATCATTGGATAGATCTTTTCCTCCTGCAGAGTTTGTGTATGAGTGACGTCTTTTTTGGTCAAAGATGATGACGTCAGAGGTGGAACAAAGAGCAACGTTCGTCACGGCCGGTTCTGCTGGCACAGGCGCTCGCGGGTTAACTCGCATGTTTGACCGTACATTTAACAATCTGATTACATGTGACCGGTCCTAAATGCTTACGGTTCGAGATTGGCCGAGCGGATTAATTAACGCTGTTTTCTCGGGACCGTTTCTTTAATAAGCGTCTGTTCACGCGGGACCGGTCCGGTAACCGATCCCCTATCGAACTTTTTATAACGGTTGGCCTTGACTGACCAAAACATAGTCCTAAAGTCTTTATATTTCCTTCGTCTTTTTTGCATATAGTGCCACCAACAATAACCAAGAAAAGCAAAAATAAAGTCACTGTTATCGAAGGAAACGTACTTTACTTGGCGTGTGAAGCTGAAGGCTATCCCGCACCCCTTTTTACATGGAGAAAGAATGGAAAGATGCTTCAAAGCAGCGTCAATAAAACCGACCTCATTATTGACGACACCAGTGAAGAAGACGCCGGAAGTTATGAATGTAAAGCCGTTAACCCTGCAGGAGCTGTAAGTTACACGGTGGAGGTAACAATCAAAGGTATAGTAACTTAAGCCGTACGAATAAATAAATTGCTCTCTAACAAGACGCCTTAACGTAGTTTTCACACAATATGCAGGAGGACTGTCCATTTGAACCTGGCTTAAATGCCAGATTTCCTGTAAGTCAGCAGTATTTAGGGCGTCCAAACGTGTAATGCAGTAACAATTTATAAGGGTATAGCTTTGCATCGATTTACTAATTATGATACTAATGTATTTCTACTGATGAAGAAGACAACTCATTTAACTATGACGAAGTGGAAATAGGTTAAAATTCTTTAACCTATTTTATTCTCCTAAATTGCCATTCTGAGCTTTTCAAATAATGAACCATCAGTCAGGGCCGTAGCAATTTTTTTTAAGGTTTTTGTAAGAAGCTATGCACAAGTGTTTTTTTTCTGACATTGCCTCGGTAAGAAGAATTTTCGTCCGGTAACGGCGCTGCATCTTAATTACATTTGTATTGCATTTCAGGTTCGTCGTGTAACGAGACAATTCTTCACATTGTTTATGCCATTGTCATCGTTCTGTTATTGATTGTTATTCTTATTCTGACTATCGTCCTCCGGAGAATGCACAGCCGTACGGGTAAGTAACAATTGGATGCAGATATGATATACCATCCCTTCGCGGTGACTTCAAGGCTCATTTAGCAGGTTAGCTGGCTAGTAGACTAACAGCTACTAGCCAGCTGACCTGAGCGCAAGATGGTACATGTTCGCGCAACAATATGTAAAAGACAAGTGCTCTATTTAGCAGTGAGTGAGTATTGGCCCAGTTCCCTGTTATGAAATGTTTAAATTCATCATCATCATCATCATCATCATCATCATCATCATCATCATCATAAGAAAAAGAAAAAGAAGAAGAAGAAGACGTCCGCATCTAGAGTTCATAGCAACTACACTGATGAGAAAAAGCTGACAAGTATTTTTTTCTCATTGCAGGGATCCCAAAAACAAATCGGTGAGTAAATTTTGAGGGCTAAACTACGAAGAGTTAAGCTTCTTTTTATATGTATTGAAAGCTAAGAAAGAAAGGCCACGGAAGAACACCGAGAATTGTTTACCTAATCAGGTCCTATCGAATGAATGTAAGAAATGAGAATGTCTTCGGAAGGAACCTTAAACTGAACTGATTGGAAATATAGAAAGTAACTGTTTGTGATGTAAGTATTTTTGTTGCCGGTTTCTGACTCGTGGTAACAAGTAAGGGCCAAATCGCATTAGCGGACAAGTTTTAAATGTCATAACATTTTTTACAAAAAAAATTGTCGCGACAAGTCAGAGACATTTTGAAGATTACAAAAGGTGTAATTATTAGTACAATAGCTCTGCACGTGCTTCTGCCATCCCTGTACATTTCTCAGCACGGCCGTCTTGGGCAAACATCAAATATGCAGTACAACGCGGTAAAAAAATCTAAAACAATTGGCATTTAAAGTACGCGTTCTCATGCAGTAGAATAATGAGTCGTCTCAAGATAACTTTTTCTTTTCTCATTCTAACATTTGGCCGAAACACTTCACTTATAAATATGCTTTGCCTCTCGCGAAAAGATTTTGCGGCTGGCTTATGATAGTGAGAGCCACATCACGGTGCATACTATCCCAACAACTTTTGAGTGCGTGTTGTTTTTCGGTGCAATTTGGGCCAAACACAATAGGCAATCAACAACGTATTGTTATCTAGCATTACGAGGGGCATGGGAATGCGACTTGTCATGAAAAGTCCTGCCTTGAGGCAGGACTTCGGCCCCTTTGATGATTTGTCCGTTTTGACAAAATTTGCCCTTGTCCAACAAGTCGTTCGCACTTGTTTTTGCAATTGTTTGACAACATCTATCGCGCGTGCAACGCGGACCAATCATAAGACAACTGCTTCTTTGTTTTCCTGAAATGTTGGACAAGTTCTAGGTCTCAAAAAACGCTATCGCACTTGTTTTCTGTGACAAGTGACACGTTAATGATGAAATCAATCAATTGTTACAAAATTTGTCCGCTAGTGCGATTCGGCCCTAAGGCTTTAAAAAGCTATTCTCCCGCTCATGTTTTACTCAACGAATCTACAGTCTCTCGTACGTCCTATAGCTATTAAGGCTATTGGCCAGTACATGTGAAAATAACACTTGTGAATACATGCTGCTTTATTTCAGTACCAATATATGTGCGGGATGCGGCGGAGAGCTTGTTGTGTTGGTAAGTAAAGTTAAAAAGCACGCACAGAATGTAATTTTACTGTAGAAAATATATGCTAATGCAATAGCAAACCTTGCCTGATGTATGGTGCAGTGTTGAATAGTTTGGGTTACATGGCGAGGAAACTCATTAATGATACTTCTTAAACTGAAAACGGAAGAAAGTTTAATCACATCTTGTTTAACTTTGAAAGAAACAAAAATTTTAAAATTATTTGGTCTGCAAAAGAAGAAAAAGAACGAAGATAGGTGTAAAATAAACATGCATATTGTCAATGCTTTTAGTACGTCAATCACCCAATGAATTAAAGCTTGTCATCTTTCACTAGAATACCATCGCTACGGAAACCGACAAACAGTCCCCCAGCAAGGTACCGTCTGGTGACTCCAGCAAGACCTACGCACTTCCAAGCAGCGGGAATTACATGCCCCTTCATCCTTCCGCACGACGCTGGGAAATTAATCGGGAGCAGGTCAAGATCATTAAAGTTATTGGCAAAGGAGCTTTCGGTGAGGTTGCCAAGGCAACAGCGTGGGACATAAGTGGTAACGAAGAATACACAACGGTTGCTGTCAAAATGTTGAAAGGTGCGAATAGGAATTCCGATTAGTCGAGACAGTAGGAATGCAGGAATACCAT
The DNA here is from genome assembly GCF_052425735.1 of Oculina patagonica. NCBI lineage: Eukaryota > Metazoa > Cnidaria > Anthozoa > Scleractinia > Oculinidae > Oculina > Oculina patagonica. The sequence continues at coordinate 10,254,121 of NC_135764.1, read as the reverse complement.
CTGTAATGTTTTTTGTTTTATAGCGAATGCCCCGGATTCAGACAGAAAGGACCTGTTGGCAGAAGTTGAGTTGATGAAGAAACTGAAACCTCATCCTCATGTGATCAAGTTGTTGGCATGTGTCACTGAGACTGGTAAAGAACATACTGAATAAATAATATCACATGTATCTGTTGTGGTTTAATTTTTTCTTTGGTTTAAATTTTTTCAAACCAGTTTGATTTTTATTTTCCTTTGTTTGAGATTATGTTAATGAATATAAGACAATGAAAAATAAAAATCAAACTGGTTTGAAAAATTTTAAACCAAAGAAAAAATTGAACCACAACATATCCATTAATACAATAATCAGAACCAGTTGATGAAGGAAGTGAAACCAAACCCACGTGTAATCAAGCTGATGGAATGTGTTACTGAAAAGCACATATATAACTCTTACTTTCCTTTTTTTTCGGCCAAAGTGGGATTCCACTATCGATACAATCAGACATTAACTATCATGAAGCTGCTGGTTGCCAAAACGTAAAAAAGTTATTAGCGGACCTCATCATGTTGTCCTCGCCCGCAAGCCCCCGGTTTCCCGCTGCCCCCCCCCCCCCCAATCCCCGCTGGTATTTCGAGCTCAGTCGCTTTTCTCTCGTTTTATTTTCATTTTTTTGCGTTTTTTATTTAACTGACCATAGATCCACTGCTTATCGTCATTGAGTATGTGCCTTTCGGTGACCTACTGGGTTACTTGAGGAAGAGTAGAGGACTCAACGACACATATTTCAAAGATCCGGATGTGAAACCGCAAACCAATCTGACTGCAGAACAGTTGATGAGGTTCGCTTGGCAAGTTGCTGATGGAATGTTCTATTTGTCTTCGAAAAAGGTTTGATTGTTATATTATTTTCTTCTTTACTGTGCCATATCTACTAATTAGGAGTCCCACTGGATGGGATGCTAGTCCATCATGGGGCTCAGCCCCCAGTATTAAGCACCTAGTTGGGGAGCACTGTGAGAGTTTCGTCCAAGAACGCACAACTCAATGCCTCGGGCAGGGCTCGAACCAGGACCGCTCGATTTGAAGACCAGCGCACTAGCCATTAGTCAATCGCGCGTCTCCAAATTCCTTTGAAACAACGACAAAATTGATGGTACACTGTGTTGTTTTGTCGCCGAAATAAAAATGCATTAGGATGTATAACTTTCCTACAGATAATCCATCGTGACTTGGCGGCCAGAAATGTTCTTGTTGGTGAAGGCGAGAAGTGTAAGGTGACAGATTTTGGGATGGCGAGGAATGTTCACCAGGATGATATTTATACCAGGCAAAGTCGGGTGAGAATTACAGTCTCGTTGTTTCTTATCCAGAATATATGATTAGTACATTTTTCTTTTGTTTTTAATGTGCTTCTAATTTGTTTTTAAAAGGGTCGTCTGCCTGTAAAGTGGACTGCTTATGAAGCATTGTTGTATGGGACATACACAACGCAAAGTGACGTGTAAGTACTTTACATCCAAGAAAAGATACATTTCTGAAGGGTGCACTGTTTTTCTCTAACTCGTAGTGAAAAGTTCTTCAGAAACCGAAATTCAAACTGATAACTGTTGTACTTATAAAAGAGTGGTTATTAAAAGAATGAGACATTCATTGTTTTATGCATTTATGGGCGGGGAGGGGGGGGGGGGTGTGCTGGGGTGGATTGACGCCCATACGAAAGGGATGCTCATCATCTTACTTTTCTTTAAAGAAAAGCTTTAGTCACGCCCAGATTGGACTCTGCTTGGGGCTTAATTTAATTAATTTTTCTCTCTCCTCTCGGGAATTAAAGTTACCGTTAACAAAAATGTTGAAAAATGGGCCATTGTCAAATCACATAAATACAACTTCGTATCAACTAATGCCTTTTTATCGTAGTTGGAGCTATGGTGTCCTACTGTACGAGATTCTCACCGTAGGTAAGTGGAATTATAATTCATGCTGAGTTTAAATGCGCCCAAAAACTTTAGCATTATAATTATGCTGTAGTTCAACACATCTGAGACGAAAATGACCGGGACACGCGCCCGTCTCGGAACAAATAATTGTTGTGGGCAAATACCAGTGTACATTTTTGCATCAATTGCTTTTTAAACACATTAAATGTAACGAAGTGCCACTATACAAAATAAAAACCTCTCTTCATCTCATCTAGGCGGATCTCCGTATCCGGGAATTAACGCTCGACAAATCGCCATGAAACTTCAAGAAGGATTCAGAATGCCGAAACCAAAACACGTGGATAACAAACTGTAAATACACACACTCATAAAGATTTTTGTGTCTAGTAATGCTGTGAAAAGGGGCCCTGTCACGGGGATTTTTTTGCTTTTCAGTAAAAAGCACTTAAATTGGCGAAGGACTCTCGCTCGTAAACGAAATGTTCCTAGAACATCAAGATGAAGATATAAAGGAAACTGTTGTTGAAGGAAGAGGGGAGCATTATTAGTTTTAAGCTGTTTTCCAGGCCACCAGGACAGAACTTGAAAAAGTCAGCCTAACTTTTTCAAGTTGAGATCTAAAGTTCCTGATGGCATCACAATGATAAGAAAACTACATTGCGCCTTTAACAGTAAAATTTAAAAGCTGCCTGTTTAAAAAAAGGACTAGATAACTGAAACGTATTTCTAACTTTTTTGTCGTCACCTTGCTGCTAATGATTCTACTTTATTTATTAGATATCAGATTATGCTTAAGTCTTGGGAAGAAAACCCAAGCAATCGACCAACGTTTGCTGAACTTAAAGAGACCATGAAAGAAATGGAGAAAAACCACAAGGTAAACTCAGTGATAAGCAAATATTTGTAACAAGCAATTTGTATTTAGCACTGCAAGCTTGATTAAGGGCGTATATATTTGCAACATACGCATATAGCCGTAGCATTTGCTCGTTGGAATTTTTTGTATTTTAGCTCGAAAACAATAAAAAATTCCAACGAGCAAATGCGACGGCTATATGCGTGTTTCAAATAAATACGCCCTAAGAATTTAGATCAAGTTTGATTTCCCGTGCTTACTAATTTACACAATGGCCGTTTTCACACTAGAGACGGACAAATCGTCTTAGGATGAATTTGATAACGGGACGAACACGATTTTGTACGTACAAGTCGTCTGAATTTGTACGTGTAGGGAGGCGATTTTTCGAGGACGACTTGGTCGTCTAGACGAACAAATCGTCCAACGATTTGTCCGTTTTTTAGTGTGAAAACGGCCAATTTCTTAATCTGAGGTTGATTTTTTTTTAACAAGAGATAAATTGAAGTATCGCCAACACGCCTTTTGGGTTCTTGGGATACAAGTTTAAAAACTGCAATGGCCTCATGTATATTGTTAATTTTATTTTTTTTTTGGAGTCCAAATAAAAGAACGGAAGCAACATGTTGTTTGTAAGGCGTGTTTCTGTTGTTACCTACATCATCAACAGTTTTGCCATCATATTCAACATTAAACGAAAAAGAAAGTTTAAAAATAAAAACATCTTTAAGGCATCAGAGCTCAATTTTGTTAAACTGCACAAGCTTTTGCTTATCGTCGTATCAAAATACCGTATTGTAAACTAACAAGGTTACCATTTAGGGGGCGGGGAGGGGTGGGGGTGAGCAACACATAAGATTTTATACGCCGATCGCTGCGATTTGCGAAAACCGGCAAGTGTGCCCGCTACTGCGATTGCGATTTTGATCACTTCGACTTGCGATCAAAATCGCAGATATTTGACATTACAAAAATCGGCGATTAAAATTCGCAGGCGATTTGCGAGCATCGCCTAGTGCGCCCGCTCTGGCGATTAGAATCGCAAATGACCGAGTTACTCAACCAATGAGTTTTCGCAATTTCGTCACGTTGTCTTCCAAGAGAGTAGAGCGCAATTCGCGAAAAAAATATTGGCTGGTGTGCCCGCAGCAGAATGCGACGAAATTCGCTTGCGAACGGCAGATAAATTCGTCTAGTGTGTCGCCGGCTTTAATAGAGGTAAATGCAATAAAATTAACGAATAAGGAAGTTTAAACGGGAAGCGTGTGCTTAATTAAGCGGGGAAAGTTTTCATGATGTATAACTATAGTTGTAGGGGGCACGTTTCCTTAGCAAACAGAGCTTATTGTTTTTTTGCCTTTCTGTTACAGACGTACGTCAACCTTAAACAGTATGACAACAGTCTGTACGCTAACGTCGAGGATCTTACAGCTGAATGACCGTTTTACACCCTCCTGTTGTATTAAAGAGATACATTATTGTCATGTAGTTAGCTGCCGTAACATCTAGGTTTACTATTATTCCTTCATCAACCCCGTACCGAGTTTAAAGAACTGTAAAATTTTTAAGAAATCGGAAGAGTTCAAAGCCAAATCTAATAATAATAATAATAATAATAATAATAATAATAATAATAATAATAATAATAATAATAATAATAATAATAATAATAATAATAATAATAATAATAATAATAATAATAATAATAAGACTTTATTTAACGAGGATCTTACATAGTTTACTGGTGGCCCAGTAGTTTACAATATGGCCCTCCCTAATTAATTACATATTACATACTTAACTACAAATTATATAAACCTAACTGCATATTATATACTAAAGACAGTGATAAAAATTTAAACTTAATTTAATACAATGAGAACTAAAAAAATGTTAAAAAATGTTGCTAATTTTAAAATGTTCTATATAAACCTAACTACATATTATATACTTAAGTGATAAAAATTTAAACTTAATTTAATACAATAAGAGCTAAAAAGTGCTGCTGATTTTAAAATGTTCTTGTCCAGCATTTTGTTTTAGTAGTAACAACAGAGCAAATATAACAAGCGTAAATTTAATTTTATTACTTTATACTTAAAAGGTTAAATCGTTTGCGTCGCTTTTCTTACCAATTGCTTGGCATCTTCCGAGAAATTACGACGATCGATCGATCGAAAATTTGCCGAGGACCCCCGAAAGATATCACGTGGCCCTGCTAAAATACGTCGAAGAATTTAAATGTTACCAAAAAAATAAAATAATAATTGATGTGTCTTGAATATTGAGAAGGTCAGTTTGAGAACCAAGGTGGGATATATTAATCGATCGAATGTTAATGATTTGAACGTATCTTGTGGGACGTGACTACCTGAAGTACGCGGTGTTGTATTATAATTTAGGCTCAAGCTCTATCAGGACTATAAGATATTATATGGAGTTTAAAATAACGCGCAATTTAAACGCTCACTGAACAAAGTAAAATGTAACCTTCCTTTTAATAAGGCTAGTAAAACAAAGAAAATTTACACACTTGCTTCTTTTCTGTTGTCCTTTTGGGCTATTTCATCGTTTTCTGGGAGTACATTTTCTTTATTTTTTCCAAAAGAGGTAACCTTTTACTTTGTTGAGCAATTCAATTCCGCGTTATTTTAAACTCCATACAGCTTTACTTTACGAGTGAACTATTTGTTTAGAACGATTGTGACGTTTAACTTCCGTTCAGTAGTTTTGGGAAGACAATAAAAACCGAGTCGCAAAAAGTTGCAATTTTTATTGACTCTTTAATACGTTATTGTGGGATGTCCCTTGACTTTTTCTTAACAAAACTAAATTTACCTAACCAAATAAATACGAAATCTGATGTCACTTATAGAAGCGGCCTCCAATCCCCGCTTCCAAAAAAAGAGCATCGCTTTGATCACATTGTCCCTAAATGTTTCTTCCAACCATCAGTGTTATTAAATCAGTGTTAAAATTTCCATTCTCCCTGACTTTTCTTTCAAATGTAATTTTTTTCCAGACTAAAAATAGAATTTCCTGATCTTCAAGAATTATTTTTCCCAGATCAGTGGCGTCACAGAAATGTGCATGAAAGTGTAACGTTCCACAACTGTTTAAAACTGTTAATTCCCAATCAGTGAAGTATTTGACAGTATCTTTGTTCAGAGTGAATATTTTACTAAAGGAAAAAACCTATCCCACTCCTTAAAACGTTTTATACCTGCTCTGGGAAAGAGGACTGAAGGTTCAATAGGCCATTTCCGAGTTACCCTTTCCCTCTGTTTCAAAACGAGTCTACGTGCAAAACCATTCATATGAAAATGAGTTTTACCTTCACGTCCATTTTCATGCAAATCAAACTCATTTTCATTTGAATGGTTTCGCACGTAGACTCGTTTTGAAACAGAGGCAAATGGTAACTCGGAAATGGCCTATTGAACCTTCAGTCCTCTTTCCCAGAGCAAATTCTACTCCCGTCGCTCACTCCCCACAGAGCCTTTAATTTTATAACGGACAGGATTTTCGTCTCAGCCCAAAGCTGATCCATTATTTCTTACTCATGGTTTTACTATAATCATACAGTTTATTTTGCCCCTGGGTGACCGTGAAGGAAATAGTGTGCAAGAATTTTCCTGAACCACATGCGTGAACAAGGCTAAATTACCGTAAATGTTCGATTAAGCGCCGCTCTCGAATAAGCGCCGTACCTTTACCGAAAATAATTTAATAAGTGCCGCGGCGCTAATTTGGGTATTCACAAAGAGACTGCAAAACTGTGTTTATGTTACCTCTTGTATTTGAACCGCAATACTTTCACAAAGAGACTGAGAAACTGTGCTCATGTTGCCTCTTGTATTTCATTCAAAATAATTTTATTTAACAATTGGTTCATGCTTTAGCGTGCTCCATCGAGTTATGGAGCACGCGGGAAGTTTGGAGAGCACGAAAGAAGCGTAAGAGTTGCCCGAGGCGATAGCCGAGGGCAACTCTAGCTTCTTGAGTGCTCTCCAAACTTCCCAAGTGCTCCATAACTCGATGGAGCACAGCTAAAAGCATGAACCAATTGTTTTATAACATTGCCGGTGGAATTGTGCATCAAACCCGGCCGCGGGAAAAAAAACTGTGTTTATTAATGTGTGCAGTGTGAGAACATAAACTAAGCGGTCGAGCAAAAAATTACACATGTACAAGTTTACACGATTGGAGCAGTTTTTTTTTTCAAATGGCTGATAAATTGACTAAGTTTATACGGTGGCAGAGCGAAGGAAAAAAATGACGAAAACAGCAAATACTGCTGTTGATTCTGAGGTTAGTTTTCGCTGAATTAAAATTAAAATGTTTACTCCAGAGTGGAAGAAAATTAAAACAAAACAACGTCGAACAGCCGAACAGATTCCAAGGGTTAAAAGAGTCAAAGAATTCGGTTCCATGCTTAGTTTTAAGTATTTTTGTGGACCGATTTTATTTGTAATTGATGTAAATAAACATTTATTTTTGAAAACGGTAGTTAAATGAAGCGCCCGACGAAGTAAATTTTTCCCTGGCGGCAAAATCACAACAGAGCCGTAGACGCTTTGGTGTAATGCTTAAAATGCGAAAACTTTCGTCAAGCAGCTAGTTTTTAGTGCCATCGAGCTGTTGTCATTCATGGTTGGCCCATTCTTTCACGTTAGGGCCGTAAAAAAAGTTTTTCATCCTTCGAGACTCGCTCGTTAGTTGTTGTTGTTTGAATGAAGAAAAGCACACAAACAACTTTGACGGCAAAATCGAATTTATTTTCTCTTTCGCTCTCCGTCTCGTAATAAGAAACAGCTTACCTTGTAGCTCGTATCCTTGGAAAAGTAGTGAAAGGATTCACTTTTCATATTCCGTAGATAATATGACATCGCTTTCGCAAAACACAGCGTATGAGCTTTACTCAGTGAGATTTTCACTCGTCGATTACGTCATCAGCGTGCTCCATCGGGATTTTGAGCACGCTTACGTATACTGAATTTGATTGCGCGGCTCTGCTAGCTATGTTATAAATTAAATTGTGCATACCTAGTACGGGCCTCACTTAATTCTCTCTATATTCCCCTCGTTTTTTACCGGTAGTTGAAATAAGCGCCGGTTTCGAATAAGCGCCGCTCTCGTAAAAGCACCGCACCTTTTACAGGGAAAATTAAATAAGCGCCGCGGCGCTTAATCAATCATTTACGGTAGTCACGTGGTCCCAATCTAATAGGCGTGCAAGAGTTCCACGATACACAAGCCGTGTTGTTTAGAAACCCAACCTTGTGGAGCAACTGTTTGATATCCGGAAAAGATCTTGCATTTGGCTTAAACTTTGATGAGATGAGTTTTGTAAACTTGCTTCGAATACCAACAAACTGCTGTATTTTCCTTGCATTGCTGTTACTTCCGCATGCAGGTTTGTGTCTATAATTTTCATCAATCCTGAAACGCAGGACCTTTTAATGCTGTACAATCTGCGATAAGGCTTGACGTTTTTGTGTTCTTGTGTTTCTTTATATTTAATTTCTCGTTTTGTTTCCCGTTTCTTTGTTCAAGTGCGTAATTATGGTTTTCCTAGCTTACGAACACAGTTTGGGAGCGCTAACGACTACAGATATGCTGTCATTTTCTTCTCAGGGCTGTGGTTTTCCAAGTGAAACTGAAATTGAGCCCCATCACAGTTTTAATACAGACTTTAAAACAGATTGTTATACATCCGCAGTTTCTCTTGCTTTAAAGACGATTCTCCTTGGCTGATTCCTGATCACGTGACCTTGCATAAATTTAAATGTATCCCGATCGGGATACATTTTCTTTCATCAAATGTATCCCAAACGGGATACATTGACCTGAACGTTATCAACAACCAGAAAAAGCACGTGATCAAAACGTGACCAAGGCCGGTGTCGTGATTATGGCGTGATGTTTTTTGAAGCTCACTTCTCGGGGATTCCAGGAAATTTGTCGCGAGTTCTTCGAAAGTTCGTGAAACACAGCGGAACAGTTTGAGGCTAAAACGTGCGCTTTTCACTTTTCATTCGAAAAACGAAGTCAAAAAACTTTAGAGCAGAAGGATTTCGAGCAGAAGGATTTTGTTTGTCGTACATTTCCAGAGTTTTATAGAATGTTTCTTACAAACATCAGAAACATTTTTTGTCTCGGATACATATTTTGTGTCCGCAACAAATGTTGCTCGTGCGGACAAACATGAAACATTTGTGTCCTCCGCAACAATTTATCCTCGTTTGCCACCACCTTTACAGCTTGTGACTCTGATTATCGTGAGATTTTTGTGTCTCATCGAGAGACCGTGAAATTGACCCCATACAAACACTGTAATTTCTCCCGCCTTGCCTACTCATTAAGATGGCGTTGAAAACCGTAATAAGGCCTATAAGATCATACTTTTAATTTTTTTTTCTTTCTCGGTACAAATAATGTTGAAGAGGGTAAGGTACGACTGTTGTAACCACGTTCCGTGTCCTTATATGTTTCTTCTATTTACACGAAGGTTTAAAATGTAACGCAAAAAAATTTAAAAATTTTCCTTTATGATTTTCAACTTCATGTATCTAGAAGGCGTTTTAAAGCTCATCTTGGAACCTCCTGATCCAAGCTATGCTAGAATTGGAAGCAGTGCCAAACTGGTGTGGAACTATAGTGTGGATAACAAACAAGCAGAGCTGGTAGCTACTCTCTTTAGAGTACAAGACTCTGGCGGATCTTTCGTTGCTATGGTGGATCAGCTGAGTGATGGTACTGTTGTGAACCATGCAAATATACCTGCTGCCTACAAAGGAAGAGTAAGGATTGAAGGAAAAGCTACTCTTGTTATTGAAAACATAACTCATCACGACAACACTAGATTCGAGTGCAGACTAGTTACATTGTCTGATGAAATAGTGAGCGTAGTCCAGCTTATTGTGACAGGTATGTATTACGACAAAGTGTGGCTAGGCTAGTAATATCAGGCGATTTCTTATTTTATAACTCATGATGTCCCAGTCAGCACCAGCTCTTTTGAAGCCTCATTAGGGAGGGGCCCCGCCATGGCAGAAGGTAGTTGAGGAGTAGGGGCCGAAACTGTCTGCCATGGTGCCTCCTGATGACTTTTGAGCTGGATCCAGAATTGGAGCTGCTGGCTGGGGAGCACAGGGGTGTTTCATTACTTCTCAGATATTGTTACAGGCATGAATTACATCATGGAAAGACTTCAACTTGTCCAAACATCACTCATTATTCAATATTTGCTTGTTTTTTATTCTGAAAGCTTCATGGTCTGATATTTATAAAATTTATGATCACTTCTCTTTAACAGGATTTTTTCCGAAGCTGAGGTAATATCATCTTGTAGTTTTGGGAAGTATTACGGCCCTTCTTCAGTCAAAGTTTTTTTTAAAATAATATTCTGCTTTCATTCGTGATTAAACGTTTGCATAGTGTCCTTGGTTGTCGTTTTTGCTGACTCAACTTATTTCACGTTCATCCTAGAAAGAAACTTTACATGAGCAAAACGCCCTAATTCCTATCTTTTAAGCAGGGACTCGCGCATATTTTACAGCTATAAAATTTACATTGTTCTTGAGTAACAGTTTTGTACGTTGGACCTAAAATAATAGTACGTTTACGAGAGTGTCAATGTGGGTGTGGCATTTACGGTTAACGGTTAATATTTTGACTTTTTTACGGTTAACGGTTTATTTCTTTCCGTTACGGTTAACATAAGTGTTAAAATTAATTTCCATTGTTTTAAAAAGTTAAAAATTAACTTCTGTTGGTTTAAAGGTCGGCACACACTAGGGGACTAGTCGCAGGGACTTGCTTCGGGGACCAGTCCCCCCACCAAACATATGAAGGTCTTAGGGCCATCGAGTTGAAGATAAAGAGATACAGACGGAACAGTCAGATGTCAAACGTCTGTCAACTCGTGCGATGACACATTCTGCAGAAACTTCCAACACTTCAACAAGAAATCTTGAGACCTTCACTCTAGTTGCTGGAACTTTTTATGGTTAAAATTTTTTACGGCTAACGGTTAAAATGTTTCAATTTTTACGCCTAACGGCTACTTTTTTTAAACTGTTTTACGGCTAACGGCTAGCCCCATTGAGACCCTCGTTTACATTGCGCGCGCAATGCATAAATAAACTCTTTTCTGTACATCCATCTTTTTAATGCAAAAAGTAAAAGGAATGACCAGTCTTATGTTGGGCAAGCAAACAGGAAATTGAAAGCCGGCCTCCCCTGGAATAAAGGAAGCCCGAAGGCAGAACTTAATTTTGTAAGATACCGATAACTGATTCAAGTGACTACCCCTAGGCCTACGTGATAACCCCATACGCTACAGTCCCATTGACGTTCAAGTCTCGTACCTTGAGTCTTTGATCCTTTAACTGTGCAAACGTGATGAAACGAGCTACTCTCGGGAGCTCCGATGTAGGATAGGATCAATTTTGATTGGTCCTTTCTCGTTCCCAGAGCCCGCGTCCCGCTGGTCCAGGGGGACGCGGGCTATGGGAACTCCAATATTTTCGGAATTTCAATCTGAGAATATTTCGTAATCACTGAAAAAAGAAAATGACATAAGCAGGCGGGCGGAAACCTAAGGCAAAATAACGGAAATAACTTTTTTAATCCACAATGTTAGTGATGTTGAAGTGGATACAACTTTAACATTATTGACAATAAATAATTAACTTACTAATAACTGACCGACCGACCGACCGACCGACCGACCGACCGAACGAACGAACGAACGAACGAACGAACGAACGAACGAACGAACGAACGAACGAACGAATGAATGAATACAAGTTTTCAGCTTTTCACGATCATTGTTCTTATTGTATAATTATAATTGCAGAAGCACCACAGTTAAACATATCACCAGTTCATGCTAGTTACAATGAAGGATCTTTAGTCAATATCAGCTGTAATGCGTCTGGAATACCAGACCCAGATGTTCAATGGATCAGAAATGGAAAAGTGAAAACTTCAGGGAAGAAAACAGCGTTTCTGACGTTCAATAATATAAGCAGAGCAGATGATGGACAGTATACATGTAGGGCCAACAACTCAGCAGGAACCGATGAACATCACGTGACACTTGTGGTTCATTGTAAGTAGTCCGTTAACTTTTGTTTTTATTTATGGCAGTTATGGTATGTAAACAGCAAGCATGGCACCGCCGATCTTCACTTTAAAAGTATTTTCTCCTTTACATTGAGGGGAAGAGAGAGTTCAGGTAGCAAGCCCAATGCTTTGTAATGTTCGCTTACACATTCACATATAGACGTTCCTTTTCCTTCTATAATCAGAATTTGTCGAATTATCAACCGTTTTTATTTTTAGTAAAAAGTAGCTTCAATCGCTCTAGCTAGGTGGCTCAGGGTGCATAACTTGTTAGAAACGGAATATTCTTACTGTAACTGATCATTGCCATCTATTCTTAGTATTATTTTCAATTTTATTTTTGTTTTTCAGACGTGCCAACAATACAAGAAGCCACCGCATCAGCTCCTAAGTCGTGGATTGGTCAGACAGTCACGTTAAAGTGTGTGTCAGATGGTGTTCCTACACCAACACTCACCTGGTATAAACCTGATGGAAGTCAAATGCACAACGTCACAGCTTCACAGAATACAGTGAATGTAAAGATGGACGTGGATCAAGATTTTGGTGATTATAAGTGTGATGCCGACAATGGGCTCGTTCCTGCTGATTACAAGATTGTGAAAGTACAACAGATAAGTAAGTGCTGTTTGTAGTTATTTCAAAATTGTTTTTTGTTTTGGCTGACGTACGACAACTGGTGCGATTTCTTTTTAGAAGAAAAAGGAAGTGATCAAGTGAACGAGAACTTTTTTCAGTCTTCCGTAACATCTGTCATGTCAACTCGTATTGCTGGTTTTCACTGTCACGCAATCCAAAAATAAATTCGAAAACATACAACTAAAGAAGCTATGAATTGCAAATATTATAGAAGATAAATAAATGATCGATTTCTCCAAGTCTCAGGTCTGTGCGGTGTGCCGTTCACGAGTTATTTGCCGAAACTTTCCACGCAAATTTATAAAGCTCAGTATGGAGACGCCATATTTGTGTCCTTCCGAGGGACACAAATATGGCCACCGTGATGTCAGACAAACCATCTGGAACTCAATTTTGCTATAACAGCGACTAATTATGGATCATGAGCTAGTATACTTTCACATAAACTCCACTTTTTATATTTAAAATGTTCAATCTGCTAAAAATGGAAAGGAAAGGCCTTTTTTTTAAACAAAACAGCTTTGTCACGGCACACAACTTGATATCACATTCGGCGGGGAACTCAAATATTCAAAATGCTCTGTTTTAAAAACGAAGGACACTACCGAGCTGGAAATTTGCAGAAAGGTAATTATATTTTTAGTTCGTCTTACAGCTAGTGAGGTCTAGTGACAACGAAAATTTAGCAGGCCTAATGAATTTTGATTTCAGAATTTTATGATTTAACGGCCTGATTATCCCGCCCCCCGCGGGACGTGATATCGTCGTAACATGAAAACCAAGAATTGTTTATTTGAGATGTCGTCGACGACGTCTAATAATAAGTGCACTTGGCGTATCAACATTTGGTGAAATTCTCGACGCCGAGCTTCAAATCAAGCCTTTTATACAAACTGGGCTGATTTTGTTCTAAGTAAGAATATGCAGCGAATCTACGGACAGTCGGCGCGGGCGCCCTGAAACGTTTGTTAACAGATTAAAAACTTTTCAGTTACATGTTAAATGAGCCATGCATGACAATAGATTTAGTTTGATTAAAAAAAACAAACATATATTATGCACATTTTTTCCCTCAGAGAAACCAGGCTCCCCGACCATCACACCATCAGACATTCAAGCCACTTCACTGACAGTAAAATGGACTGCACCAGCTGATGATGGAGGGAGTCCTATCACAGCATACCGAGTGGTCATACTAAAGGGTGACACTGAGATAAAGAATGAGAATGTTACTCACCCTGGTACAACAAGTCTGTCTGTTGGAGGTCTGGAGAGAGATACCGAGTACACTGTCAAAGTTTTTACCAGGAATGCTGTGTTCGAGGGACCTGCTGGAGAAAAGGCATTGAAAACTAAGTATGAAGGTAGATAAATAAGTTGTCAAATGTCGCATATTGTTTATCTATAGGTATTGAATCGTCTTCTTACTTTCAGCACATAATGTAAGGACCTTGTACAACAAACATCTAAAATACTATCAAGAATAAAACAGTGAAATTTGAATGCGAAATTAATCCAGCCATAGCAATCACAAATCAAGTTTATGATAGAAAATGTTATTTAAATACAAGTTGTTTAGTCACAGACCCAAAAAATCCCCCCCACAACAACAAAAAAAAAACAGGGAACGAGTTTAAATCCATTAGTAACACCATAGATTTACGATATTAAGAGAGGGAGCCGCATCAGCCGTGGCTGGTTTCAGAAGAAAAATCGGAGAGCCCGGAGAAAAACCCTCGGAGCAAGGAGAGAACCAACAATAAACTCAACCCCCAATTGGCACCGAGCCGGAATCAAACCCGGGCCACATTGGTAGGAGGCGAGCGCTCTTACCACTGCGACACCCCCGCTCCCCATCCCCCCGGGCCCCCCCTCCCCCTCCCCCCCCCCCTACCCATGTACAGCATGTCTTGTACGCCAAGAAAAACGAATTCATTAATTAAGCTCGCGCGTTTAGCTGCAAATCATTGAAAGCAAACACTGCCTTCATTCTACATCTAGAGAAATCAGGCCCAAACTGTCTTCGGGGCGTAAGTGTAATATGACAATAAGCCGAGATTTGAAATGGCAATGCATGTCCTAACTAAACAATTTGTTTTTTTTTTTAAGACGCTAGATTCATCAAACACGGTAACACCAAATTGTCAATTTGAATTAATGACATGGGAAGATTTTGCCAAGAGATAATTGAAACGGTTTAATAACTAGAGAGTGGTAGCCAACCATAACATTTTGTTTAAGGAGTCCCAGCTACAGCGACAATTGACGATCTGCCCAGTGAAGTAACAGATAATGCAATTACTCTGAAGTGGAATGAACCACAAGATAACGGAAAAGTAATCACACAGTACACTGTGTATCAAAGAGTAGTGACTGATGGTAAACCAGGAGAGTGGATCAAGTTAAAGACAACTACAGATGTCTCAGTTAGAGAATTGAAAGTTGAGTTGAAGCAAGGCAACGTATACGAATTTGTGGTTACTGCAACAAATGAACTTGGTGAAAGTTTAAAAGACGATGGAAAAATCAAGAGAGTCAAGGCATCAGGAGGTACTCGCGTTTTATATTGAACTGCTTTCGTACGCGTTGAAAGACCAGTAGAAAGACCAGTAGTATACTTTCATTTATGTTAACACTAAAACCTAGAATCCATCTTTTGCGACATTCTTAACATTTTTTGAGTTTGCTTTGAATAGATTGCCCAAATTTATGGCAAAAGGACTCGTCTTTTGAAAGAATTGGTCACGTGATTAACTCATTGGCGCCTGGAGATTTTTGAAAAAGGCGTATTTTTTTGGACAGTTTTGACATTTTCTGGTCAGTTATGAGATAAATTTGTTCCAAACTAAACAAAACGGCATTTGCAACATAAAAGTATGCCTTTCTTTTTTTTGGTCAAAGCACCGCATTTTACGTCATCGTTGGGGCATGCGCACAAAACAAAATTTGTAGATTTTTGGACCAGAAAGTGCTCTACCGCTTAAGGCTTTTCGTTTGTATATATAGTTTATCGCTCCTCCTTTTTCTCCTTTTTTTTTTTTTACCTTTTTGCTGCAGTTGTTGGCCTTACACTTGCTTTCCGAGAAAATCAAGCAGGAAACAAGAAATTCTTGCCATGAAGTAGCCAAGGGTGGTTGAGGAAAATTTTCCTTCAAGTTTTCACTCAAATTTCTAAGCATTTTCGTGTGTATTTCAATCTCAATTAACTCAATCACTCTGATCTTGTATCATTGGATAGATATTTTCCTCCTGCAGAGTTTGTGTATAAGTGACGTCTTTTTTGGTCAAAGATGATGACGTCAGAGGTGGAACAAAGAGCAACGTTCGTCACGGCCGGTTTTGCTGGCACAGGCGCTCATGGGTTAACTCGCATGTTTGACCGTACATTTAACAATCTGATTACATGTGACCGGTCCTAAATGCTTACGGTTCGAGATTGGAGCGGATTAATTAAGTCTGTTTTCTCGGGACCGTTTCTTTAATAAGCGTCTGTTCACGCGGGACCGGTCCGGTAACCGATCCCCTATCGAACTTTTTATAACGGTTGGCCTTGACTGACCAAAACATATAAGTCCTGAAGTCTTTATATTTCCTTTGTCTTTTTTGCATATAGTGCCACCAACAATAACCAAGAAAAGCAAAAATAAAGTCACTGTTATCGAAGGGAACGTACTTTACTTGGCGTGTGAAGCTGAAGGCTATCCCGCACCCCTTTTTACATGGAGAAAGAATGGAAAGATGCTTCAAAGCAGCGTCAATAAAACCGACCTCATTATTGACGACACCAGTGAAGAAGACACCGGAAGTTATGAATGTAAAGCCGTTAACCCTGCAGGAGCTGTAAGTTACACGGTGGAGGTAACAATCAAAGGTATAGTAACTTAAGTACGAATAAATAAATTGCTCTCTAACAAGACGCCTTAAGGTAGTTTTCACACAATATGCAGGAGGACTGTCCATTTGAACCTGGCTTAAATGCCAGATTTCCTGTAAGTCAGCAGTATTTAGGGCGTCCAAACGTGTAATGCAGTAACAATTTATAAGGGTATAGCTTTGCATCGATTTACTAATTATGATACTAATGTATTTCTACTGATGAAGAAGACAACTCATTTAACTATGACGAAGTGGAAATAGGTATTATTTTTAAAAGAAGAAATTCTTTAACCTATTTTATTCTCCTAAATTGCCATTCTGAGCTTTTCAAATAATTAACCATCAGTCAGGGCCGTAGCAAATCGAGGCACTTGCCTCGGTAAAAATGTCGAATTTATTATTATTTTTTCAGGTTTTTGTAAGAAGCTATGCACAAGTGTTTTTTTTTTCTGACATTGCCTCGGTAAGAAGAATTTTCGTCCGGTAACGGCGCTGCATCTTAATTATATTTGTATTGCATTTCAGGTTCGTCGTGTAACGAGACAATTCTTCACATTGTTTATGCCATTGTCATCGTTCTGTTATTGATTGTTATTCTTATTCTGACTATCGTCCTCCGGAGAATGCGCAGCCGTACGGGTAAGTAACAATTGGATGCAGATATGATATACCATCCCTTCGCGGTGACATCAAGGCTCATTTAGCAGGTTAGCTGGCTAGTAGACTAACAGCTACTAGCCAGCTGACCTGAGCGCAAGATGGTACATGTTCGCGCAACGATATGTAAAAGACAAGTGCTCTATTTAGCAGTGAGTGAGTATTGGCCCAGTTCCCTGTTATGAAATGTTTAAATTCATCATCATCATCATCATCATCATCATCATCATCCCCATAAGAAGAAGAAAAAGAAGAAGAAGAAGACGTCCGCATCTAGAGTTCATTAGCAAAAAAAAACAAAAAAATAAAAAAAACCAAATTAAAATTAAAATTATAATGTAATATCACAACTACACTGATGAGAAAAAGCTGACAAGTATTTTTTTCTCATTGCAGGGATCCCAAAAACAAATCGGTGAGTAAAATTTGAGGGCTAAACTACGAAGAGTTAAGCTTCTTTTTATATGTATTGAAAGCTAAGAAAGAAAGGCCACGGAAGAACACCGAGAATTGTTTACCTTCTAATCAGGTCCTATCGAATGAATGTAAGAAATGAGAATGTCTTCGGAAGGAACCTTAAACTGAACTGATTGGAAATATAGAAAGTAACTGTTTGTGATGTAAGTATTTTTGTTGCCGGTTTCTGACTCGTGGTAACAAATAAGGCTTTAAAAAGCTATTCTCCCGCTCATGTTTTACTCAACGAATCTACAGTCTCTCGTACGTCCTATAGCTATTAAGGCTATTGGCCAGTACATGTGAAAATAACACTTGTGAATACATGCTGCTTTATTTCAGTACCAATATATGTGCGGGATGCGGCGGAGAGCTTGTTGTGTTGGTAAGTAAAGTTAAAAAGCACGTACAGAATGTAATTTTACTGTAGAAAATATATGCTAATGCAATAGCAAACCTTGCCTAATGTATGGTGCAGTGTTGAATAGTTTGGGTTACATGGCGAGGAAACTCATTAATAATACTTCCTAAACTGAAAACGGAAGAAAGTTTAGTCACATCTTGTTTAACTTTGAAAGAAACAAAAATTTTAAAATTATTTGGTCTGCAAAAGAAGAAAAAGAACGAAGATAGGTGTAAAATAAACATACATATTGTCAATGCTTATAGTACGTCAATCACCCAATGAATTAAAGCTTGTCATCTTTCACTAGAATACCATCGCTACGGAAACCGACAAACAGTCCTCCAGCAAGGCACCGTCTGGTGACTCCGGCAAGACCTACGCACTTCCAAGCAGCGGGAATTACATGCCCCTTCATCCTTCCGCACGACGCTGGGAAATTAATCGGGAGCAGGTCAAGATCATTAAAATTATTGGTAAAGGAGCTTTCGGTGAAGTTGCCAAGGCAACAGCGTGGAACATAAGTGGTAACGAAGAATACACAACGGTTGCTGTCAAAATGTTGAAAGGTGCGAATAGGAATTCAGATTAGTCGAGACAGTAGGAATGCAGGAATACCATCTGTAATGTTTTTTGTTTTATAGCGAATGCCCCGGATTCAGACAGAAAGGACCTGTTGGCAGAAGTTGAGTTGATGAAGAAACTGAAACCTCATCCTCATGTGATCAAGTTGTTGGCATGTGTCACTGAGACTGGTAAAGAACATACTGAATAAATAATATCACATGTATCCATTATTACAATAATCAGAACCAGTTGATGAAGGAAGTGAAACCGAACCCACGTGTAATCAAGCTGATGGAATGTGTTACTGAAAAGCACATATATAACTCTTACTTTCCTTCTTTTTCGGCCAAAGTGGGATTCCACTATCGATACAATCAGAAATTAACTGTCATGAAGCTGCTGGTTGCCAAAACGTAAAACAGTTTTTAGTGGACCTCATCATGTTGTCCTCGCCCCCAAACCCCCGGTTTCCCGCTCGCCCCCCCCCCCCCCCCCCCCAATCCCCGCTGGTAATTCTTCGAGCTCAGTCGCTTTTCTCTCTTTTTATTTTCATTTTTTGGTTTTTCATTTAACTGACCATAGATCCACTGCTTGTTGTCATTGAGTATGTGCCTTTCGGTGACCTGCTGGGTTACTTAAGGAAGAGTAGAGGACTCAACGACACATATTTCAAAGATCCGGATGTGAAACCGCAAACCAGTCTGACTGCAGAACAGTTAATGAGGTTCGCTTGGCAAATTGCCGATGGAATGTTTTATTTGTCTTCGAAAAAGGTTTGGTTGCTATGTCCTTATTGTTTATCATATCAACTGTTTTACTCCGAAAATGCTTTTTCCTATTTTGTAAAAGTCAAATGTGGTACTCCCGTAAGCAATTTCTGGGTAGGTTAAGTCTTTGTTTTAGCCTATAATTTATATAGTGGCCCATCAGGCCGGAGCTTATCCCGGTTTCCGTAGCATGAAGAGTATTTCTACTCCTCCCTGGATGGGATGCTAGTCCATCGCAGGGTTACCCCCCAGCAGTAAACTCGCCGGTTCCCATTCATACACCTGGGTGGAGAGAGACACTATGAGAGTAATGTGTCTTGCCCAAGAACACAATGCAGTGCCCCGGCCAGTGCTGGAACCCGGACCGCTCGATCCGGAGTTCAGCGCACTAGCCATTAGCTATAGCCCATCGCGCCTCTCCAACTTCCTATGAAAACAGTGGCAAAAAATGGTGGTACACTGTGTTATCTGTCTGTCCAGAAAATACAAATGCATAAGGATATATAACTTTCCTACAGATAATCCATCGTGACTTGGCGGCCAGAAATGTTCTTGTTGGTGAAGAAGAGAAGTGTAAGGTGACAGATTTTGGGATGGCGAGGAATGTTCACCAGGATGATATTTACACCAGACAAAGTCGGGTGAGAATTTTCCGATGCAGTCACAGTCTCATTGTTTCTCGTCCACAAAATGTGAAAAATGCATTTTTTTCTATTTTTTTCATTAACCTTCCAGTTTGTTTGTAAAAGGGTCGTCTGCCTGTCAAGTGGACTGCTTATGAAGCTTTGTTATATGGAACATACACAACTCAGAGCGACGTGTAAGTGTCAATTAATATCTGAATTTTTTGAAAGGTCGTCTGTGTTTTTTTTTTCTATTTCGTAGTGAAAAAATCTTAAAAACCAAATTTAACTGAGCTGGTTTACTTATAAAAGCGTGGTTATTTAAAAATGGGACTTTCCCATTGCTGGTATTTGAAATGTTGTTTTACAGGGGTACTTTCCCTACCACCTTTATTTCAATTTTTTATGCACATTTTTAAATCACATACACCTAATTGCAAAAAGGTTGTCATAGAAAAAAGAAAAAAAGAAAAAAAGTCAAATAGGGATAAATTGAGCGCATGCATGAAATTTATTCGTACAAATGGCCTCAAAATTCCTCAAAATACGAATAAATCAATTGTGAACTCAAAGTCTGCAGATAAAAACTCGTGAGTTTTTTGTAAATGCTCCCAGTTATGAAACTACGCTAATTAATTCCTATTTACCTTTTTTCTATTTTCTTTTTTTTATCTTTGACAACGTTAGTGCAATGAGGTGTGCAGTTGAACCCCGATAACTCGAACTCTGAAGGGAAACGAAAAACAGTTCGAGTTAGCGGGGTTTTCGAGTTAACCGAGTAAAAATGACTGAAAAGTGGGTCCAAGGGAAATGGAAGTTAGTTCGAGTTAGCGGGGTTGTTCTAGTTATCCGAGTTCGAGTTACCGGGGTTCTACTGTATATGAAACTTAGTATCGACTAATTCCTTTTCTCGTAGTTGGAGTTATGGTGTCCTACTGTACGAGATTCTCACTGTAGGTACGTGGAAATATATACCGTATTTATTCGATTAAGCGCCCAACCTCGAATAAGCGCCCACCTCGAATAAGCGCCCACCCTGTAGGTAGGAAAAGTTAATAAGCGCACAGCCTCGAATAAGCGCCCACCCACACCCTCCTAAAAAGATGGCACAAAAGGAATTTTGATTATTGTTGAAGTTAAGATTGAAATTGACTAAGTACGTGACTACCCCGATGACAGATTTTGTTTTAGTTTTTTTACATTTAAAATTCAGCTTTGGTACACCTTCACGTTTAGTTATTATACATTGTTTTCTTGCAAAATAAACGTACTACCTGCTGAAAATAGTGAAAATTCAATAAGCGCCCAGCCTCGAATAAGCGCCCACCTCGAATAAGCGCCCACCATCAAGGTCCAAAAATTTAATAAGCGCCCAGGGCGCTTAATCGAATAAATACGGTAAGTCATGATGTAGTTCATCACATCTGAGACCAAAATGACCGGGACACGTGCCCGTCTCGGAACAAATAATTGTTGTGGGCAAATACCAGTGTACATCAATTGTTTTTTTAAACACATGAAATGTGATGAAGTTCCACTATACATAGTAAAAACCTCTCTTCATCTCATCTAGGCGGATCTCCGTATCCGGGAATTAACGCTCGACAAATCGCCAGGAAACTTCAAGAAGGATTCAGAATGCCGAAACCAAAACATGTGGATAACAAACTGTAAATAAATACACTGTTAGAGACTTTAGTATGTAGTAACGCTATGAAATTTTACAAATGTAAGAGCATTGCTAATGATTTTAGCGAGCCAGCAGGGCAATTCAAGATAAATGTGGTCCCTGCGACTAGAATTTCGATGCAAAATACGAGTACACACTAGGGGACTGGTCTCCGAAGCAAGTCCTTGTGACAAGTCCCTGCGACAAGTCCCCCAGTGTGTCCCGAACTAAAGTATTTACAATTTGCTAATGATTCTATTTTATTTATTAGATATCAGATTATGCTTAAGTGTTGGGAAGAAAACCCAAGCAATCGACCAACGTTTGCGGAACTAAAAGATACGATGAAAGAAATGGAGAAAAACCACAAGGTAAACTCAGTAATAATATATTTTTGTAACAAGCAATTTGTATTTAGCACTGCAAGCTTGATAAAGGGCGTATATATTTGCAACAAACGCGTATAGCCGTCACGTTTGCTCGTTGGAATTTTTTTGTGTTTTAGCTCGAGAATAATAAAAAATTCTAACGAGCAAATGCGACGGCTATACGCGTTTGTTGTTGTTGCGTATGTTGTGATTACCAATTTACACCCGGCCATTTTCACAAATCGTCAGACGTTTTGTCCGTATTCTATTGTGAAAACGACCAATTTCTTATTCTTAGGTTGATTTTTTTAAAAAAAGATAAATTCTCATCAACATACCTTTTTGCTCAGTCTAGAGATACAAGCTTAGAAACTGCGATGGCCTAAAAATTGGCAGAGTTACTTATTTATTATGTTAAGTTTAACTTTTTTTGGAGTCCAAATAAAAAGACGGAAGTCCATACCTGGCTATATGTTGTTTGTAATGCGTCTTTGTTGTTACTTGCATCATCAACATTACATTGTTTGCCTTTCTGTTACAGACGTACGTCAACCTCAAACATTATGACAATAGTTTGTACGCCAACGTTGAGGACCTTACAGTTGATTGATGGTTTTTCCCGCTGAATTTGTGATAGAAACAATATTGTTATGTAGGGGTTTAAAGGAGCACAATCACGGACAACTCATCTTGAAAAAAACTGGCAAGTTTTTCAAGTTTGTCGTTCGTAATCCGTCTTAATCTTCGTCAGTCGAAACCATCCTTGGTTATTTTCGCGTTTTGTTTACCCCTCCTTTGTTGTTTTCCTACATTACACAACTATTATTTTAAGGTTTCCTTCAATTTGGAAGTAATCAGAAAAATGACTTAAAATATCGTGACAATGCTCTTTTAAACAACAAACTTTTAATAGTTTTACATTTGTTTCTGTGAAATTTTCAAGAAAGTGGAAGAGTTCAAAGCTAGTAACAATAGATCAACAAAACAAGGGCAAATTTAGTTAGTTTGTTTTCGTCGCTTTTCTTACTAGTTGGTGTATATCTTCCGAGAAATTGCGAAGATTGTCCGAGAATGTACCGAGGACTTCCGAAAGATATCACCTGGCCTTTTCGGTGTCCTACGGCCAAGTGACGTTGTGAAAATTTATTTTAAAACGTAGACATTTCACCGCTGTTGGTTTAATGACGAGTTTGCCTTTACAGTCCACCATCGGCTGGAAATATTTTGCTGGTAGTTAGGAAGGCGCAGCTAAAATAAGTAGACGAATTTAATTGTTACAAAAATCTATTTTTAAATTTAGGTGTCTTGAATATTTAGAGGGTCGGTTTGAGAACACAGGTGGGATATATAACGTGTAAATTGAGCTCGGGTGCTTTTTTTTATTTGAGCTTTTCTTCTCGACTGAACTATTTGTTTGGGACGATTGTGACGTTTAACTTCAGTAGTTTCGGGAAGACAATAAAAACCGACTCGCAAAAAGTTGCACTTTTTATTGACTCTATTACGTAAATTGGGCAATATCTAACTCGTACCCAGTCGCTGTTTATGAGGTTAGAATCTCCTCGGCCACAATTGTGTAAAAAAGTTATCTATTTTTTAACCGATTAAGTGACTGGGTAAAGCCTGCTGTCGAGCCAAGTGGCCCATTATGTCGGAGCTTATCCGGGTTTCTATAGCATTAAGCGACTAGGAGTATTTCTACTCCCCCCTGGATGGATGCTAGTCCATCGCAGGGTTACCCCCCAGCAGTAAATTCGCCGGTACCCATTTATACACCTGGGTGGAGAGAGGCACTATGAGAGTAAAGTGTCTTGCCCAAGAACACAACACAATGACCCCGGCCAGAGCTCGAACCCGGACCGCGCGATCCGGTTTTCGGCGCACTAACCATTAGGCCACCGCGCCTCCCACAAATTGACTGGGTACAAGGTAGGAATAATTTGCAAGGTGGCGTTGTTTTACGCCATTTGAAATAGGGTACAGTAAGTGTTTAACGAAAACTTGACTTATACCACCACTTTTGATTTCTAAAAATATTCAACTAATAATTTAACCCAAAAAATATCTGACGGCGGTATATCAGCATTTTCAGTTTTTGGCCATTTTCCTTAAGAAAATCTACAGACTAATGGTAGATTAAAAAATATGCACAGTTCGGGGGTATTTTGGCAATATATTGATTTGGAGAAAACATTTCATTAAAGGAAAATCCGGTACGCAAGCCAATCCCACTACTTTAAAATGAATTGTGCATTAACCCCAGCGCTTAGCTACCTCTCTCCTCCGCAGTGGCCTTCTCTATTTTTCGAACTGCTTGGAAAGGCTAAAAAAAAAAAATGAAAAATAAGGGAGTGCGGGGAACGACGGGAAGGTTGAAAAAGCGGGGAATCTCTCTCCAGGCTCCGCGCGCTTTTTTCATGTTTTTTTTTTAGCCCTTCCCAGTAGTACGAAAAATAAAAAAGGCCTCTGCGGAGGAGAGAGCTTAGCTACGATACGTACGATTGTCTTGTGAACGACTTCACGCAATTTCACATTGTTTCTTTCTGTAGTATGTATAAATAGCTGCTTTTAAATACTCTAACAAATCGCACGGTTTGAACCTTCAGTCCTCTTTCCCAGAGCAAATTCTTCTCTCGTCGCTCACTCCCCATAGAGACTTATTCGCGATGTACATGAACGGTAGTTCACTCACGTTAGAATTATAATTATTATTAGTCTTCACAATCCGCTTATCCCTCGTCGCTTTTTTCGTGCGATCTGATTTCGGCAGAATTGACCATATTCGTATTCTCGGTATTGGACTGGAACTAGCTTGCAATAGAGGCTAATGCAGGAAATCTTTTCAAATGCAAATGACATAAAGCTCTTTATAATGATATTCCCCCGCATTAGCCTCCATTGCAAGCTAGTTCCAGTCCAATACCGCGAATACGAATATGGTCGATTTCATCAAAATGTCACAAATGACCTTTACCTGAACTGTTCCTCACCAGGAGCTATCTCGCTATTGTGCAAACCCTTTTTGAGAAATCTCGAAATTTTCCTTAACGCCTCTCAAGGTGCCGCAAAACAAGTTTAAAAAAAGTTTAGAGATTTCAAACCCCGCTCAACCCCGCTGCACATGACAGCTCACAGAGCCTTTAATTTTATAACGGACAGGATTTTCGACTCAGCCCTAAGCTGATCCATTATTTTTTATTCATGGTTTTGCTATAATCTATAGTTCATTTTGCCGGCCCTGGGTGGCCGTGAAGGAAATAGATTCAGATTTCCGATTCAAATTCAGATTCAGATTTCAGATTTTTATTATTTCACACTATTTACGACAATTAAACAATATTAACACTATTTACAGGAAATGCATTAATGAAAATAAGGAAAATATACAATACATACAAAACCAAAATAAAATGTGCTCAGTGACCAAAGAAGCATATGCTATCGTGTTGGTCACTGACACGTTCGAAAAAACAGACAAGAGACATAAATTACTAGAAATAATAGAATATGAATAACTAACGTATGCAGAATAAACATGTTAAAAGATGAATAAATCATACTGAATATTTAACAATTATTCTATGAGCCCGCGTTGGATACGAGGTGGTAAATAGCCAACGAGGCGCGAAGCGCCGAGTTGGCTATAACGACTCGTATCCAACAAGGGCGAATAGAATAATTGTTTTATTAAATTCTTCTTTAAGTTTAAATCGACTGGACATTTCAGTTTGATGTAAACGAAGTGATAGTATGTGAGGGCGGGAAAATTTGTGGCGCGGCGTTCACCGTCTTGAGTTGAATGAAACACGGCACGCAAGGAAAGCGAGCGAGAGAGTTTTCTTCCCAAGATTTTCATCGAAAAATCTCCTCTAAGGTCGTCTAGATATGTATCCTGAAAATTTTGACAACAGTTAAGATTTACGGGATGATCCGAAGCAAAAGCTTTTCTGCAAGTAGAACGAAGCAAGTGTTTACATTGTACTTGTAATTTACGGCTCCACGGCTGTCATCAAAACTGATATTATTGTAGCGAAATTGAGCTCAAAGTGGAACAGGTTTATTGAAGTATAAAAGGACAAGACCAAGATTGAAAGGTAACAAACTTTACAGAAGTGCTGAGCCTAATTTTATGACGTACAATGAATGAAACTGTGTCAGTTTGCCGTTCTTTCGTAAATTATTTACTGCTTTTCTACTTTATTCACTCGCTCTTGTTGTGCGTTTACAAGTATTATTAATTAAACTTTTCGCATCAATCCTTTTGTTTTGTGTAGTTTATTTAACTATGGCATTTCTGTGGTTTTTGTAGGCACCGCTGATTATTTCTTGTTCATAAAGCTCGCAACATCTACTTTTTTCGTCCATTTTGTCCGAAGGAAATTTCGCTTCCCGGCGAAAAATTTTAGCTTGGCAACAGTAACGCAATCATTTTCCAAATAAGGTCAAACTAAGGTATACGAGCTGACAACCGGGATTGAGTGAACCAATCAGAATGCTAGAAATGCAATATCCGTGGCTGAAAATTTAATAAAAGCTAATATGCAGACAAAAACAAAATTATGCACAAGAGTAAGATTGGGTATTTAGGAGGTATAGTTTATAGTTCTAATGAGAGAACATTTTGATATACAATTGAGGATAAAATAAGCGAAAATAAGCCACGACGTTTCGAACTCATCTTGAGTTCATTATCAAGTAGATATGAGTAAAATAACGGTCGAGTTAAAGGGACTATGTCACGGAGATTTCGCAGATTTTTGGTCTAAACTGTTCTGAAATTAGTGGCAGGCAACTAAACCCATTTAAAAACAATATCTTTGAACATCTAAAGGAAGATATAATCATAATTTGCGGATAGAAATCAAGCTAAGGCTACAAGTATCGATTTTTCGAAGACGCATGGGAACAATTTGAAAACGTTTGCCTAACGTTTTCAATGCAAGTTGTAATCCATTTCCATCCGCGCCACCCGCAGCCAAAAATGCTAGTTAACAGTTTCAGTGCTCTAGTATAGCAATTTTTAATAAAAATAGACTGTTATTTCTAGGTTTCCTGCGACACAAATATAAATTTTGGCTGTTCAAAAATCCGGTAAAATCCGTGACATAGTCCCTTTAAGTTTAAATGCAAATAGAGGTGATAGAGTATATTAGAATATTTTAAAAGCAGTGTTTTGCGGTCAATAGCGTTCACAGTCTTAAAGAAATGCCAAGGGAAACTGGATTGTTTAGTGAACGAAATGCTTATAATTCGCGAGAGAAAACCAGCACTAAACACGCAGGCGGACTCGATACGTGCGAAAGTATTTACCTAATTAAATACCGCACGCACTAACACTGTGAACGCTATTGACTGCAAAACACTGCTTTTAAAATATTCTAATATACTCTATCACCTCTATTTGCATTTAAACTTAACTCGACCGTTATTTTACTCATATTTACTTGATAATGAACTCAAGATGAGTTCGAAACGTCGTGGCTTATTTTCGCTTATTTTTATCCTCAATTGTATACTTTATAGTGCTTGTAAAAGGAAGTATAAGGCAGCTTTTTTTTATTCATACCTAGTACGGGCCTCACTTAATTCTCTCTATATTCCCCTCGCTCAGTTTTTTACCGGTAGTTGAAATAAGCGCCGGTTTCGAATGAGCGCCGCACTTTTGACAGGGAAAATTAAATAAGCGTCGCAGCGCTTAATCGATCGTTTACGGTAGTCACGTGTTACGTGGTCCCAATCTAATAGGTGTGCAAGAGTTCCACGATACACAAACCGTTTTGTTTAGAAACCCAACCTTGTGGAGCAACTGTTTGATATCCGACAAAAGTCTTGCAGTTGGCTTAAACTTTGATGAGATGTGTTTTGTAAACTTGCTACGAATACCAACAAACTGCTGTATTTTCCTTGCATTGCTGTTACTTCCGCATGCAGGTTTGTGTCTATAATTTTTCATCAATCCTGAAACGCAGGACCTTTTAATGCTGTACAATCTGCGATAAGGCTTGACGATTTTGTGTTCTTGTGTTTCTTTATATTTAATCTTGTTTTGTTTCCCGTTTCTTTGTTCAAGTGCGTAATTATGGTTTTCCTAGCTTACGAACACAGTTTGGGAGCGCTAACGACTACAGATATGCTGTCATTTTCTTCTCAGGGCTGTGGTTTTCCAAGTGAAACTGAAATTGAGCCCCATCACAGTTTTAATTCAGACTGAAAACAGATTTTTATACATCCGCAGTTTCTCTTCCTCTAAAGACGATTCTCTTTGGCTGATTCCTGATCACGTGACCTTGCATAAATTTAGATGTATCCCGATTGGAATACATTTTCTTCATCAAATGTATTGCAAACGGGATATATTGACCTGAACGTTATCAACAACCAGAAAAAGCACGTGATCCAAACCGGTGGCGTGATTATAATTATTGCGTGATGTTTTTTGAAGCTCACTTCTTGGAGATTCCAGGAAATTTGTCGCGAGTTCTTCGAAAGTTCGTGAAACACAGCGGAACAGTTTGAGGCTAAAACGTGCGCTTTTCACTTTTCATTCGAAAAACGAAGTCAAAAAACTTTAGAGCAGAAGGATTTCGAGCACAAGGATTTTGTTTGTCGTACATTTCCAGAGTTTTCTAGAATGTTTCTTACAAACATCAGAAACATTTTTTGTCTCGGATACATATTTTGTGACCGCAACAAATGTTGTGCGACCACCTTTACAGCTTGTGACTCTGATTATCGTGAGATTTTTGTGTCTTATCGAGAGAATATATTTGCCCTCTGATTCCCATACACTGTAATTTGAATCTACCCACCTTGCCTACTCATTTTAATGAGTAGGCAAGGCGGGTAGATTCAAATTAAAAGATGGCGTTGAAAACCGTGATAAGGCCTATAAGATCGTACTTTTAATTTTTTTTTTCTTTCTCGGTACAAATAATGTTGAAGAGGGTTAGGTACGACTGTTGTAACCACGTTCCGTGTCCTTATATTTTTTTCTATTTACACGAAGGTTTAAAATGGAACGCAAACAATTAAATTTTCCTTTATGATTTTCAACTTCATGTATCTAGAAGGCGTTTTAAAGCTCATCTTGGAACCTCCTGATCCAAGCTATGCTAGAATTGGAAGCAGTGCCAAACTGGTGTGGGACTATAGTATGGATAACAAACAAGCAGAGCTGGTAGGTATTCTCTTTAGTGTACAAGACTCTGGCGGATCTTTCATTGGTATGGTGGGACGGCTGAGTGATGGTACTGTTTTTAACGCTGCAAATATACCTGCTGCCTACAAAGGAAGAGCAAGGATTGAAGGAAAAACTACTCTTGTTATTGAAAACATAACTCATCACGACAACACTAGATTCGAGTGCAAACTAGTTACATTGTCTGATGAAATAGTGAGCGTAGTCCAGCTTATTGTGACAGGTATGTATTACGACAAAGTGTGGCTAGGCTAGTAATATCAGGCCACTGTTTTATTTTTTAACTCATGATGTCTCAGTCAGCACCAGCTCTTTTGAAGCCTCTTAAGGGAGGGGCCCCGCCATGGCAGAAGACAGTCGAGGAGTAGGGGCCGGAACCGTCTGCCATGGTGCCTCCTGATGACTTTTGAGCTGGATCCAGGATTGGAAATGCTGGCTGGTAAGCACAGGGGTGTTTCATTACTTCTCAGATATTTTTACAGGCATGATTTACATTATGGAAAGACTTCAACTTGTCCAAACATCACTCATTATTCAATATTTGCTTGTTTTTTTTTTCTGAAAGCTTCATGGTCTGATATTTATAAAATTTATGAACTTCTCTTTAACAGGATTTTTTCGTAAGCTGAGGTAATATGATCTTGTAGTTTTGGGAAGTATTACGGCCCTTCTTCAGTCAAAGTTTTTTTTAAAAATAATATTCTGCTTTCATTCGTGATTAAACGTTTGCATAGTGTCCTTGGTTGTCGTTTTTGCTGACTCAACTTATTTCACGTTCAACTTTGCTAGAAAGACACTTCACATGAGCAAAACGCCCTAATTCCTATCTTTTAAGCAGGGTCTCGCGCATATTTTACAGCTTTAAAATTTACATTGTTCTTGAGTAACAGTTTTGTACGTTTGGACCTAAAATAATAGTACGTTTACGAGGGTGTCAATGTGGATGTGGCATTTACGGTTAACGGTTGATATTTTGAGTTTTTACGGTTAACGGTTCATTTCTTTCCGTTACGGTTAACATAAGTGTTAAAATTAATTTCCATTGTTTTAAAAAGTTAAAAATTAACTTCTGTTGGTTTTAAGGTCGGCACACACTAGGGGACTTGTCGCAGGGACTTGCTTCGGGGACCAGTCCCCGAAGGTCTTAGGGCCATCGAATTGAAGATAAAGCGATACAGAGGGAACAGTCAGATGTCAAACGTCTGTCAACTCGTGCCATGACACATTCTGCAGTAACTTTCAACACTTCTACAAGAAATCTTGAAACCTTCACATTAGTTGCTGGAACTTTTTTGGTTAACATTTTTTACGGCTAACGGTTAAAATGTTTCAATTTTCACGCCTAACGGCTACTTTTTTTTTTAAACTGTTTTACGGCTAACGGCTAGCCCCATTGAGACCCTCGTTTACATTGCGCGCGCAATGCATAAATAAACTCTTTTCTGTACATCCATCTTTTTAATGCAAAAAGTAAAAAGAATGACCAGTCTTATGTTGGGCAAGCAAACAGGAAATTGAAAGCCGGCTTGGAATAAAGAAAGCCCGAAGGCAGAACTTAATTTGTAAGATACCGATAACTGATTCAAGTGACTACCCCTAGGCCTACGTGATAACCCCATACGCTACAGTCCCATTGACGTTCAAGTCTCGTACCTTGAGTCTTTGATCCTTTAACTGTGCAAACGTGATGAAACGAGCTACTCTCGGGAGCTCCGATGTAGGATAGGATCAATTTTGATTGGTCCTTTCTCGTTCCCAGAGCCCGCGTCCCGCTCGTCCAGGGGGACGCGGGCTATGAGAACTCCAATATTTTCGGAATTTCAATCTGAGAATATTTCGTAATCACTGAAAAAAGAAAATGACATAAGCAGGCGGGCGGAAACCTAAGGCAAAATAATGGAAATAACTTTTTTAATCCACAATGTTAGTGATGTTGAAGTGGATACAACTTTAACATTATTGACAATAAATAATTAACTTACTAATAACTGACCGACCGACCGACCGACCGACCGAACGAACGAACGAACGAACGAACGAACGAAGGAACGAATGAATGAATGAATACAAGTGTTCAGCTTTTTACGATCATTGTTCTTATTGTATAATTATAATTGCAGAAGCACCACAGTTAAACACATCACCAGTTCATGCTAGTTACAATGAAGGATCTTTAGTCAATATCAGCTGTACTGCGTCTGGAATACCAGACCCAGATGTTCAATGGATCAGAAATGGAAAAGTGAAAACTTCAGGGAAGAAAACAGCGTTTCTGACGTTCAATAATATAAGCAGAGCAGATGATGGACAGTATACATGTAGGGCCAACAACTCAGCAGGAACCGATGAACATCACGTGACACTTGTGGTTCATTGTAAGTAGTCCGTTAACTTTTGTTTTTATTTATGGCAGTTATGGTATGTAAACAGCAAGCATGGCACCGCCGATCTTCACTTTAAAAGTATTTTCTCCTTTACATTGAGGGGAAGAGAGAGTTCAGGTATCAAGCCCAATTCTTTGTAATGTTTGCTTACACATTCACATATAGACGTTCCTTTTCCTTCTATAATCAGAATTTGTCGAATTATCAACCTTTTTTATTTTTAGTAAAAAGTAGCTTCAATCGCTCTAGCTAGGTGGCTCAGAGTGCATAACTTGTTAGAAACGGAATATTCTTACTGTAACTGATCATCGCCATTTATTCTTAGTATAATTTTCAATTTTATTTTTGTTTTTCAGACGTGCCAACAATACGAGAAGCCACCGCATCAGCTCCTAAGTCGTGGATTGGTCAGACAGTCACGTTAAAGTGTGTGTCAGATGGTGTTCCTACACCAACACTCACTTGGTATAAACCTGATGGAAGTCAAATGCACAACGTCACAGCTTCACAGAATACAGTGAATGTAAAGATGGACGTGGATCAAGATTTTGGTGATTATAAGTGTGATGCCGACAATGGGCTCATTCCTGCTGATTACAAGATTGTGATAGTACAACAGATAAGTAAGTGCTGTTTGCAGTTATTTCAAAATTGTTTTCGTTTTGTCTGACGTACGACAACTGGTGTGATTTCTTTTTAGAAGAAAAAGTAAGTGCTCAAGTGAACGAGAACTTTTTTTTCGTCTTCAATAACACCTGTCATGTCAACTCGTATTGCTGGTTTTCACTGTCACGCAATCCAAAAATAAATTCGAAAACATTAAACTACAGAAGCTATGAGTTTCAAATAATATAGAAGATAATTAAATGATCAATTTCTCCAAGTCTCAGGTCTGTGCGGTGTGCCGTTGGCGAGTTATTTGCCGAAACTTTCCACGCAAAGTTATAAAGCTCAGTATAGAGACGCCATATTTGTGTCTTTCCGAGGGACACAAATATGGCCACCGTGATGTCAGACAAACCATCTGGAACTCAATTTTGCTATAACAGCGACTAATTATGGATCATGAGCTAGTATACTTTCATATAAACTCCACTTTTTACATTAAAAATGTTCAATCTGCTAAAAATGGAAAGGAAAGGCCTTTTTTAAACAAAACAGCTTTGTCACGGCACACAACTTGATATCACATTCGGCGGGGAACTCAAATATTCAAAATGCTCTGTTTTAAAAACGAAGGACACTACCGAGCTGGAAATTTACAGAAAGATAATTATATTTTTAGTTCATCTTACAACTAGTGACAACGAAAATTAAGCATCCCTAGTGAATTTTGATTTCAGAATTTTATGACGTAACATGAAAACCAAGAATTGTTTATTTGAGATGTCGTCGACGACGTCTAATAATAAGTGCATTTGGCGTATCAACATTTGGTGAAATTCTCGACGCCGAGGTTCAAATCAAGCCTTTTATACAAACTGGGCTGATTTTGTTCTTAGTAAGAATATGCATTAACAGTAAAAACTTTTCAGTTACATGTTAAATGAGCCATGCATGACAATAGATTTAGTTTGATTAAAAAAACATATATTATGCACATTTTTTCCCTCAGAGAAACCAGGCTCGCCGACCATCTTACCATCAGACATTCAAGCCACTTCACTGACAGTAATTTACTACATTTTGAACATCGATTCCTCTTAAATTTAACAAGGATATTCAGGGATGATAAAATTACATCATGATTGTCCTTTTACTGAGAGATGACCGTTGTCTGTGATGTTACAAGCCCTTAAAAGTTTAACTGCAGATAATGCGATTTTGTGTCCAAGTTTTCAGCTAGAACAGCGCACCAAATTAAATGATTATAAAGCTTAGTGATAAATCTAACTTCTTTTGTGCTATGACTAGAACGAAATTTTCGATTTCAAAAACTGCTACAAGTTAATGGCTTCTAAGAGAGCAAAAATGTGAAATCTAAACTTTGAAACGTGCTATCTTCATGCATTTTGAGAAAGAAATTTAAAAATTCGCTCTAGTCATAGCACAATAGAGTACACCAATTTTATGTTCCTCGCGAATCAACTCTTGAAATTCTATATCGGCGGAGAAAACTTGGACACAAAATTGTAGGTTTTGAGGCTTTCGAAGACCTTCCGAGTCAATGTTTACAACAACGTGTGATATATTCAAAGCTGTGAATCTAATTATGATAATTCCCTATGTTTCAGCGCACGTGCACAAAGCGGAGAACAATTACTAGTAATTACTTGTACAAAAGAGTTTTAAAACAAACATTCTCATGAATATTTCGTTTGTTGTCGGCTTCAGTCGTCGGGCAGTTCAAGCATACTCTTTAAATAAATATATACTAATGACTGCAAGGGTCTTGCGCGACCTTAAACACATTAAATGTAACGAAGTTCCACTATACAAAATAAAAACCTCTCTTCATCTCATCTAGGCGGATCTCCGTATCCGGGAATTAACGCTCGACAAATCGCCATGAAACTTCAAGAAGGATTCAGAATGCCGAAACCAAAACATGTGGATAACAAACTGTAAATATACACACTCATAAAGATTTTTGTGTCTAGTAATGCTGTGAAAAGGGGCCCTGTCACGGGGATTTTTTTGCTTTTCAGTAAAAAGCACTTAAATTGGCGAAGGACTCTCGCTCGTAAACGAAATGTTCCTAGAACATCAAGATGAAGATATAAAGGAAACTGTTGTTGAAGGAAGAGGGGAGCATTATAAGTTTTAAGCTGTTTTCCAGGCCACCAGGGCAGAACTGGATAAAGTCAGCTTAACTGTTTCAAGTTGAGATCTTAAGTCCCTGATTGCATCACAATAATATCACTTGTTTATAGCTTCAGTACACAGGCATAGTAATTTTTAACAAGATTGGACCGCTATTTGTAGGTTTCCATACGTCTTTGACTTTTGAAAATTTGAGACAATATCCCTTTAGGAGCCTTGCTAATGATTTTAGCTAGCCAGCAGGGCAATTCAAAATACCACGCGGAAGGAAAAAATTACATGATTACTATACGCTAAAAAGCCTTTTAAAAGATTACCTTTTTTATCCAACGTTTTTTTGGCCAGAAAACAAGACTCAAAACTATATACTGCATTGCGCACCATCAGGGGAGCTACAGCACTACGTGACGTGAGCACTACGTGGCGCCTATAAAGCTAGGCACACACTAGGAGACTAGTCGCAGGGAATGGTCGCAGGGACTTATCCCTTTTGTGTACTCTCTAGAAAATTGACCGATTTGTGGGACTATTGGTCCCTGCGTCTAGTCCCAGAAATCAAACCAGCTTAATTCGTGGGACTAGTCGCAGGGACCAAAAATGCGGTCCCTGCGACTCCAATTTCGATGCAAAACACGAGTACACACTAGGGGACTGGTGCCGAAGCAAATCCCTGCGACAAGTCCCCTAGTGTGTGCCGACCTTTAAAGCTGCCTGTTTTTAAAAA
The DNA here is from genome assembly GCF_052425735.1 of Oculina patagonica. Taxonomy (NCBI): domain Eukaryota; kingdom Metazoa; phylum Cnidaria; class Anthozoa; order Scleractinia; family Oculinidae; genus Oculina; species Oculina patagonica. The sequence goes on along the minus strand of NC_135764.1, from coordinate 10,219,113 downwards.
AGAACTACATAAAAAGTATTTATAATTTTTTTGTTGTCACCTTGCTGTTAATGATTCTATTTTATTTATTAGATATCAGATTATGCTGAAGTGTTGGGAAGAAAACCCAAGCAATCGACCAACGTTTGCCGAACTAAAAGATACGATGAAAGAAATGGAGAAAAACCACAAGGTAAACGCATTAATAAGCATATTATTTTTTGCAATAAGCAATTTGTAGTTAGCACTGCAAGCTTGCGTATAGCCGTCGCATTTGCTCGTTGGTATTTTTTAATTGTTTTTTAGCACGAGAATACTAAAAAATTCCAACGAGCAAATACAACAGCTATTCGCGTATGTTGCAAATAATTACGCCCTAAGTTTGATTTCCCGTGCTTACTCATTTACACAATGGCCGTATTCACACTAGCAACGGACAAATCGCCTTAAGGTGGACAAATCGTCTTAAGGTGAAAATGGGATGGACACGATTTTGTACTTACCGAGTCGTCTGAATTTTGGAAGACGATTTTTCGAGGACGACTTGGTCGTCTAGACGCACAAATTGTCAGACGATTTGTCCGTCTTCTAGTGTGAAAACGGCCAATTTCTTATTCTGAGGTTGATTTTTTTAACAAAGGATAAATTAAAATATCGCCAACACGCCTTTTTGCGTCTAGGAATACAAGCTTAAAACTGCGATGACTTTTTTGGGGTCCAAATTAAAGAACGGAAGTCCATACCTGGCTATATGTTGATTGTAAGGCGTGTCTCTGTTAGAGATAATCTAATTGGCGCGTGTCGCGTGTCGCGGGTAAAATGTCGTAATCTAATCGGCGCGTGTCGCGTGTCGCGGGTAAAATGTCGCGTGTCGCGGGTAAAACGTCGCGGGTACACAAAATTGTCGCGGGTAAATTGTCGCGGGTACAAAAAATTGTCGCGGGTACACAAAATTGTCGCGGGTCCGAAAAAAGTTTTATTTTTTGTTTTATAGTTTTTCTTAAGTTCTATTTAACAATTAGACTACGATCCCGAGTTTTCTATGAGCAAATAGTCAACGAGGCGCAGCCGAGTTGACTATCGCTCATAGGAAACGAGGGCGAGTAGTCTAATTGTTTTAGTAGAAACTTTAAAGGATTGCAGTCCAAAACCTTCAATATTGTGCACTTTGAAGACAAAAATCAGGAAAATTTACCGCTTAAAGAGCTACTCGCGCGCGCGGCTGTTTTCTATCGGCGAATAGAAAACAGGGGGAGAACCAATCAGATTCGCGGATTTCCAATAGAACACAGCTGAGTTTTTACTAAACCTCATTAAAGATAATAGAATGACAATAACAAGTACTTCAATGTAAATTAAACTTTACTTTAGTTTTCTAGTTTTCCATGGGCAATTTTCGAACAGTATACTACTCTAACGTTATTTTCTTTTCTATTTTTCCAAAAATAGTTGAACGTTATAAATGATAAATTGACGTTAACTATAGCACCAAAAACAATATCTCAAAACTTAGCCAATAGTGTATAACTTGTAATAGATTTTAAAATGTATTTGCTTCCTGAAATGGAATAAATACTTCTGCTTGCATAAAGAAAGAACAAAATTAGACAAACAACTAACTAACATAATTCCAACACAGCCGTTCAATTAAACAAACAAAAACCTACGAAGTTCAAGGACATTGATCCCTATTTTTTTTACCACTTCACAGTAATTACAAAGGCAAACCATCCGCTTTCAGAGTTGCTATTTTCGCGTCATTTATCGAGCTGTCCGCTCTGATATACTAACAGACGGTTTTAAATTTGTCCAATGCGCTTTCTGGATTTTATGATACATCACTATTTTAAATTTCCAAGAGAGATTTGGGAAGAAAAATGTATTCTCAAATAAAAGTTCATAAATTACAATTGTGCGGATATTTTCGCTGCTATGGAAATCGCCTCTGCCAAGGACACAAGTAGCCCATAAGAAATACATTCAGGTGGCTAATTCTAAAGGCTTACACATTCAAGGGTGCAGGTCTCCTTTTCATTTCTATTCCGATTCATCTTCCATCGCGTTCGTCGTTTTGACTTCGAATATTAAAATTTTATGGTTTTTTAAACGCTTCCGATTCCGCTTTACCGGTACGTCGCTTGTGGGAACCGGTATCATCACAACTGTTTTCTCGAATTTACCAGCGAATTTAGTTGATTCGATTGAAGCGATTTTTTCTCGGTGCTATACCAATACTTATGCCTTTAAAAAGTAACACAGGGTATTTATTCCATACTTTTTTGTCTAGTAGAGGTTGTCGGTAGCATGTATGTGTATGTCTCTGTGTAATTTTAAACGAAGCGATGTGCACCTTTGCAGCTTTGTTTTTTCGACGCGCTGCGCACAGCTGTGTCAAAGGTAAGCTTACATCGCGTAAACGAGATTCCAATGGTTTAATTTTCGTTTTATTTGTAATAAACAAAATACAAGTAGAACCAGCTTTAGACCAAGTAGAAGTAGTAGACAGGTGTTGTATACAGCAAGGTTATGGAAAAGATTCCAGACAGTGCCAACTCTGCGTGGTTGAAGAAAGATTGTCGCCGGCTTCGCCCTTTCGAAATAATTCCACTGAGAGATTCTTGAGTACGGTGATCAAAGTAAAAAAGTCTGAACGATACCACGAAATATAGAGCTGTAAACATGAATGAACAATCTGTCGCAAAGTGGAGGAGTGACTAATGTTAAAGGCGATTCACAGCGGTCAAACGTAACTTAGCTAAAGTTTGACAGAAATGTGTGCAAGTCTTTCGTAAAAAAAGAGTTATAAAAGTGGCGATGCGAAATCAAATTATGATACATACACAATGTCAACAAGTTATTGCTATTGTATTATTATTTTATTATCTTGAACGTTGGTGTAGTATTTGCTGTTCAAAAGCTAGTAAAGTTCAATTTTTCGTCCACCTACTTTCAAGCACTTGTTATTGTTATTCTATTATCTGTAATGAGGTATTGAACTTAAGAAAAACTATAAAACAAAAAATATAACTTTTTTTCGGACCCGCGACAATTTTGTGTACCCGCGACAATTTTTTGTACCCGCGACATTTTACCCGCGACAATTTTGTGTACCCGCGACATTTTACCCGCGACCCGCGACATTTTACCCGCGACACGCGACACGCGCCGATTAGATTATCTCTGTTGTCACCTACATCATCAACAGTTTTGCCATCATATATAACATTTTTAGGGAATCAGAGCTCAATTTTTTTAAACTGCACAACCTATACTTATCGTCATGTCAAAATACCGCATTGTAAACTAACTAGGTTACCGTTTAGAGGGCGTGGGAAGCAACACAATAGATTTATACGCCGATCGCTGCGATTTGCGAAAACCGGCAAGTATACCAGCTACTGCGATTGCGATTTTCGCTGGCGATTTCAATTTAACGCAGCGACTTGCGATCACAATTGCAGATATTTGACATAACAAAAATCGGCGATTAAAATTCGTAGGCGATTTACGACAATCGCCTGGTGTGACCACTCTGGCGTTTGGAATCGCGAATAACGAGTTTTCGCAATTTCTCCTCGTTGTTTTCCAAGAACACCCCTCTGTAACAGACCTGGTGACACCTGATTTTCCACCAGGTTTTCAACACAAAATCGACCAGGGCAGTCAAAAATCCACCAGGTTGATTACTTTTTTTCACCAGGGAGGGTGTTGATATATTAAATCTAACCAATTATTGATGCAAACTCTGTGAGCCAGTATGCAATAAACTTAGCGGGGTTATCATGCACGATTTTTCGCACCGATGTCGTCTAAGGGCTGTAGATGACACCGTCGCTTTTTTTTTCGGCTTGTACGTAAACAACTGAAGTAACATAGAAACGGCAAACGGGCCGTTTTGAGATCCCCGTGAGTTCTTTGTATCGAACAGTGAATTACCGCCACTAGATCCGCAATGGGTCAAATTTAGCAAATAATTGTCGCAATGAGCCAACGAGTCGCCCTACTATTGACATGGTTAGTTTACCCTTGGACTAGACTTGCCTACAAGTCGAGCTCAGCAAGCGCAAAGAGAGAAGAGCACACAAAGCGCGGAAACGAGAAACGAGAAGCGAACGACTTTTAAAAAGTCTACCCTTGGGCTTGAAGCAGTCGCCGGGGTTATATTCCTAAAAACCTCTGAAATTCTCGCATGCACGTTTTTGTCCATCAGGGCATCAAACAAGGCACGCAATGCATGCAGAGGCGATGACAAACAGAAGAACAAATTCCGCCAATAACCTTATGATATAAGGTGATGGACTGACATCATCGCCGGAAAATGATTACACTTCCTTTTGATGCATGTTACTTTTCCAGGTCTTAGCAGGATTACAGGCAGGATTTGAAACGACGGTTCTGAAATATGCAAACGACGAAACGACGGATCTGAAAGATGTAATCGTGTGAACGCCGAAGATGTAAGCTACTCGGGAGCTCTTCCGCTCACTTCGCTCGCGTAATCCTTCTCGAGAGCCTATTCACAGCCTAGCTACTCGAGGTCCTCCCCGGGAAATTTTGAAAAAAATAGACAGGCTGAAATCACATTTCGTGCGTTTTAAAGGGAGTTTCATATGCAAATAGGCACCTAAAAGTAAACTTAAAAAAACACGATTATTTCTAGACCTTTTTAGTTAAAATCAAAGCGTCTTATTTTTGGAAGGGAAACTGGACGCACTTCACCAGGCAATCAACTTTGCACTCGACGAATTACACCTGCCAAAACATACATTAACGACTACAAAATTCCTAAACTGCGCGTCGAAGGACTTTGAGAAAGTCTAGGTAAGCGGTAATTCAGCCAGATATTCGACAGTTTTTCAAAGAAATTGGGAGATTTTTTCGTGGGATTATAATTATTTTCTCGACTTCCTAGTTTGAACGTCTATCTAGCCCTGCTAATCTGAATACAAGTTTAATTACTTTTCCAGAAGGTAAATTGCATAAATATTTATTATCAAAAGAGCCTAGCGTCAAGAGACAGAATCAGCGCCAAGATATATTCGCGCGTGCCCCAAGGTGAGCCTGCTCGCAGGCTAAAGACAGATCCAGAGGCTGCCTAGCACGGGCGCACCTAAATTTAAACTGTGTCATCCGTTTACTTTTAAAGTTGAAAAATGTTCAATATGCCGGCCCTTATTCGTTGATCCATTTTTAGAAGGTCAAAGCATAAAAAAATCTAAATAAGAGAACCGTTTGCTTATATTTTTTACATGTCGAATAAATTATCTCTTTTTTGGAGTTAGCGAGCAACGAAAAATATGTGTTTTAAATTAATGACTGCTGTCCCCCAGCCCCGGGCTCCAGCCGTAGGCATCAATAGTTTCATGTAGGTGAAAGCTACACAAAGTTCTATTTAGACAGTACTTACATCTTAAGGCAGCTTTATTATTAAAATTTACCGTAATACGCCACTTGAATGATCTTGAATGTACTTGAATTACTGGCGTATATTTTACATCACATTGTGCCGGCGGGCTGCAAAGTTAAACATGATATTTTATACATTAAGCGCCTTTCAAACTGCTCGAGGCTGCTTAATCGAAGGGAAAAGGCCGCTTAATACTCACCAAGAATTATGTGGGTCAAGCTGATTATCCTCTGCGTAGTTATACTTCCACACATTTATCTCGCGTCGCGCGCGCTGTTCAAATCGCTCTGAATCATTCACAAGCTCGTAAATTATACATACAGTAAAGGAAACATATCTGTTTTGTCTCTTCAGTGACGTGCATGTCAGCAGAACAAGCGACGAAAACAATCAGTAAATTACTTTTTGCTATATTTACATCGAGTTATAGTCAATTATTAAATTATCTTTTTGCTGCGCGTCGTTTTTTTTCTTTATTTAAGCCAGCAGAAAGATTTTGGTTGATTTTTCCTGACTAGGTAAACAAAATTCTTCACCAGGGAGAAAAAAAATCGACCAGGGATTTTTCAGATAATCACCAGGTACCAGGGAGGTCAAATTTCCACCAGGGAGGGCAAAATAACCCACCAGGTCGGGTTCCACCAGGTCTGTTACAGAGGGGTGTCCAAGAGAGTATAGCGCGATTCGCGAGAAAATATCATCTGGTGTGCCCGCCATTGGCGTATAAATTCGTCTAGTGTTTCGCCGGCATTAAGAATACAATGAAATTAACGAATAAGGAAGTTTAAACGGTAGGCTCGTCCGCTTTATGACCTTAATACAGGTCACCGCTTGATAGAGGAAAAGCTTTCAATAGAAAGCCGCTTAGAGGAGGATTCACTGTAGTTGTAGGGGGCACGTTTCCTTTGCAAACAGCAGCTTATTAATTATTTTATTTCCTTTCTGTTACAGACGTACGTCAACCTCAAACAGTATGACAACAGTTTGTACGCCAACGTCGAGGATCTTACAGCAGAATGATTGTTTTACCCGCTGACTTCGTAATGGGAACGCCATACAGTACCCGCTGACTTCGTAATGGGAACGCCATACAGCTAATTCGAGAAAGGTTGTCGGAACAAACACACAAAAGTGCATGCGACAAGATCGAAAGGTAGTATGCGTAGAAGTAGAGAGCTACTGCACGTGCTGAGTACTGCTGAATAAGATGGCGACGTGACAAACGCGAGTTTGCCGATTTGCCATATAAAAACAAGGTACTTTTAGCCAAGCTGAATTTTAGAAGAATTTTCAAAACTCAAAGACATACGACAGTAAAAGTAAAGCTTCAAAAAAAGGCCTCCTGAGAGGAAAAAGAAAATCTTTAGGTGTATAAATACAGACTTGTACATTTTCTCAATGCTAATATACAAATTTCAAGTGAATACCCAGACCACCTTTCGGTCTTGTCGCGTGCACTTTTGTGCTTTTTTCCGACAACATTTCTTGAATTAGCTGTATAATGCCAAAGGATCTCGCTTCAGTAATATCATTACTGCATCAACCCCGTACCGCGTTTAAAGAACAAACCTTTGATATTTTTTCGTTTTGTCGCTTGCTTTCTAGCTTTTTATAAACAGTGAAATCTTAAAGAAAAGAAAATAGTTTTAAGTCAAAGCTTGTGTCAATAGAGTAAACAAAGCAAAGGCAAATTTTAAATATAACTCTTCACTTGAAAGGTTTAATCGTCTTACAAAGAAATTGCGAAGATTGTCCGAAAATTTGCCGATGACCTCCGAAAGAAGTCACGTGACCCAGCTAAACAAGTAGATGAATTTAATTGTTACAAAAATCTATTTTTAAATTTAGGTGTCTTGAATATTGAGAGGGTCGGTTTGAGAACACAGGTGGGATATATTACATGTAAATTGAGCTCGGGTGCTTTTTTATTTGAGCTTTTCTTCGATTCTCGACTGAACTATTTGTTTAGGACGATTGTGACGTTTAACTTCTGTTCAGTAGTTTTGGGAAGACAATAAAAACCGACTCGCAAAAAGTTGCAATTTTTATTCACTCTTTAATACGTTATTGGGGGATGTCCCTTCACTTTTTCCTGACTAGACTAAATTTACTTAACCAAATAAATACTTAATCTGATGTCACTTATAGTAGCGGCCTCCAATCCCCGCTTCCAAAAAAGGGCATCGCTTTGATCACATTGACCCTAAATGTTTCTTCCAACCATCAATGTTATTAAATCAGTGTTAAAATTTTCATTCTCCCTAACTTTTCTTTCAAACGTAATTTTCTTTTTCAGAATCAAAATAAAATTTCCTGATCTTCAAGAATTATTTTTCCCAGATCAGTGGCGTCACAGAAATGTGTATGAAAGTGTAACGTTCCACAACTGTTTAAAACTGTTAATTCCCTATCAGTGAAGTATTTGACAGTATCAGAGTGACTATTTTACTAAAGGAAAAAAAAACCTATCCCACTCCTTTAAAATTTTACCTTGAAACCGTGCTTGACTACCACACATTAACGTGCACTTAAAACTCATAATAATTCATCAAGTTAAACCAAAAAAATCATAACCGTGAAGGAGGTTTGGATACCTGGTCTTAATTAGCATAGATTTTTTGCGATTTTATTTCTCCGTTTACTCCAAAGTTTTCGTCTCGATTGGGAAGATATATCAAACACTCGAGACAGTGTTTCATCGGCTATCGGCTATCCCATTTTAAACCTTCTTCTCAGTGTTTGGATATCCTGATGAAACACTGACCCTCGTGTTTGATAGATTACTTCAAACGCCCCCAGTGCCAAATCAATTATATTTACCACTCGCATGTGACAAGAAATTCTTGACTGTGTATTAACGTACGATCCTATTAAGATTTTCGAGATTGAGCTGTGTCCTTAACCCGTTTCAAGAAGCAGCTGTCCCGCGGGATTATCGCACACTCTGTCCCGCTCGTAAACAACATTTCCTCGCAGGATGGTCTTGTGAACGACTCCGCGTAATTTCATGTTGTGGTATGGAGTTACCTGCGACAAAAAATACAAAATTAAAATATGAACGGCTGTAGTACATAGGTGCAACTGATTTCACTGAAATGACAATTGAACGGTTTGACTCGAAAGACGATTCTTAGATAATCGGGACGATTAGTAATTCTGGCCGATTTTCCTTTACTGAATCTTGGAAGCGTTTATTTTGAGTTCAAACTGAAGTTGAAAAGTTGAACGACAAACACAACCAGTTGACAGCAGCGCTAGCTAATTTCGGAAAAAAAATACGTTTTGGCTTTACTTTTGTTAGTGCGTTTGGAACTTGTTTTTACCAATTAAATTGAATCCCTTGTCTTCCCCGCGCTTGCCGCAGGTTGTGGTTTTGTTTAGCGTTTTGATTGGTTTATGACACTTTTGCCGCCAAACCAGAACAAGTGGTGTCGCAACTGGCCAATCACAGGAACGAAAATAATCAACTGGGCCAATCAGGGCTCGAAGCAAAAATCCGTTCAACTCGTGCGAACAGCGGGAAAATCCGCGTAACGGACGACACGATTGTTTTTTATTGCTTCTGCCGTCTTTGACTGGTTGAAACGAGCGGCAGGTATGCTCAGTTTGCTTACAGCAAGCTACTGTGTGTACTACAAGCTACTGTACTGTGTTTTTTATTAAAACCGAATAAAGATCCTAGCAAACCCCAAAACCACAGCAAAGACAATAGAAAGCTGTTAATTGATTACTTCCCTATGATGGTTCGGCTAACGTTTTGCAAACGTTTTAGGAGAGAAAAGTAATTGTAGCCCCATTAACTACGTAAAATAAGAAAGGAAACTGAAAATCGCAACTTTTGCATTATTTTACCTTGTTTTTATGCCGAGTACTCTTCTGATCAATCTGAAAGAAAAGAGCAATTGACTAAGTTTAACCATAACAGTTCCGGGTTAGGCAATGATGTTGCTCTTTAGGATTACGAAACACAGCCTTATTCCCCACACATTGAGAAGGACCTGGTAATAAGATGGAGGTGGTTATGCAGCTCATAAACAGTTAAGGCTAGTTTTCGCTATCAATGGAGTCGGAGTCGTAATCAAAAGCGCGCAGAGCGTCACGCTCTAGTAAAACTCAAACTGACAGAGTCGTTAGCAGATTTTTTCGATTCCGCTTATGACTCTGTCGTTTATGTTCCAGTGAAAACTAGATTATTGGAGTCGTAAGCAGAAAGAAAGTACTCGGAGGCCATGAGAGCTAGCATTGTGATTGGTTTGTTCTTCCGCTTAGTCTACTTGTAACTCCGACAATCTAGTTTTCACTGAATCATAAGCGACGAAGTCATAAGCAAAATCGGAAGAAAATGGAAGCGTTCTGATTCTTTCGACTTCGATTCCGTCTAGCTTTTGATTCGCCTTACGACTCCGATTTTCGATTTTCACAACGTCGTAAGCGCTTTTATTTTATTTTATTTTTTTTTTTTAGTTTTTACTCCTGCAGTGGTTCATTCTCAGAGTAAGGATTGATGCCCGTTAAGCGTTTCTAGGGGTTTAGAGGGATTTGTCTCTACATGAACCTTAAAACCTTAACCTGATTTCTTCCCTTACCACAATTGGTTCATCTGGATCCCAAAGTACGAAATCAGCATCCATTCCTATAGCAATCTTTCCTTTGCGGTGACTCAAACGACTCAGCTTAGCGGGCTCCTCGCACAACACACGAACAACGTCGTGTAGAGAGAAACCTCGGTTAGTAGCTTGTGACCAGAATATGGACAAACCTGGGAAAAAAAACAAGTCTAGGTCAGTATAAAATCGTATAAACCCCTTTAGCTGCAAGCTAAGAATTCTCATGATTAAAGGAGCTATATGACGGTATTTTTTATTGATTTTTTTTATTACTTTCAAATTGAAGAAAAACCTAAAAAATAGTAGTTTTCTAATGTAGAAAAACACCAACCGAGCACTTAATAAAACCCCAAAATAGACAAGGATGGTTTCGACTGACGAAGATTAAGACAGATTGTGGATAACAAACTTGAGAAAAAAAATACCATTTTTTAAGCATTGTCTGTGACGTAGCTCCTTTAAAGAGAACAAGTGTCAGGGACTGGGAGCGAATTTCACGTGACATAGCATCCTTCTTGAATGGTAAATTACTGAGCGAAAAATGAAACCTGTGAGTGAAGAGGGGGAACCGTGAAGCGATTTCGACTGAGTCTCGTAAATAAAGCAAAACCAAAGTAGTCATTCTAGCCAATCAGAAAGGAAACAGAAAATCCAGTTAACCAATCAAAACGTGCAGGATAATTGTTAAGTAGTCGACACGAAGTGCGGGAAAACGTGCGTGCCCGAGTCACGATTGCTTTTGGTTGTACTTCTGATTGGCAACTGTTAAAATTACTGTTAAAAGTTTCAATACTGCTCCAGTCTGATCGAAAATAAAATTCCACGCTTATTATTTCTTTAACCTGTATTTAAAGACTCGGAAAACGAAAGAACAAACCGCGCCACTAATTTAATCCTTACCATACTGCACCGATGATATTCCTCCCCAGGCCGCCATAAAATCCCCTCGGTCCATCAGCTTTAAATCCACGGTACACGGGGAATGGTCCGATATCACCAAGTCGATGTCACGTGACTTTAGTGCTTCCCATAATTGTTCCTTTGAAGGAGGAAAAAAGCGAAGGCAAGTTTAAAGACGGTTGTTTTTTGACTGATAATCTACCGTTTACTTAGGGCCAAAAAGGAAACGCGTCTCCGGAGATCCGTGATTTGAACTTGCTATTCGCTGCCTGGTTACCATAGTGTTTTTTCAACTGCGAGTGCATTTTTTTTTTCGCTGATTCACGGCTCGGTTGATAATATCCGCTATAAATGAATCTTTCTTCGATGAGTTTCATCTATGGCCGTCTTTCTCAGAGCATTTACAAAATGATTTAAGTTTTCAAGTTTCTTGCACACAAATTAACAAAACCATTTGAATTTTCAAGAAATATTCAAGACCAGCCGTGCCCTGGTAGCAACGTTACATTTCGCGCGCAAAAAGCATGTTGCTGTCTCAATTTTGATTGGTCACTATAACCATGGGACGACACGCACTGCGCCGTACATTCTTACATGTTCACGCGTGTTGCGCTATGCGAACATATTGCTCGCGTTAAGCGGCCTTCACACGACAAACTAAAGTTGGCAAACTCATGTTGGCAAACTCAAGTTGGTGTGTGTGAACGACACAACAACAGTTGGCAAACAAGTTGGCAAACTGTTGGTGAGAATAGAGACAAGTTCTATTTTGTCGCCAACAGTTGGCCAACTTGTTTGCTGTTGCTGCGTCGTTCACACACACCAACTCGAGTTTGCCAACACGAGTTGGCCAATAGTTTGCCGTGTGAAGGCCGCTTTAGACAATTCTCGCGCGCAACACGCACGACTTGGACGCAACACGGACCACACGTACGCGCGTGCATTCTTACACGTTCGCGTATGTCACGCTTTGCGTACATGTAGCTCGCGCAAAGACAATCCTCGACCGTCTACAGTTTACTCAGATAAATTGCTTTTACTTACTTGGTTGTTAGCATCTCTGACTGGCGGGCAGCACTTGAATTGAGTGGCACCATCAGGCACATGTTCAGCTAGGAGCGAGAGATAGTGGTGCGTGGTTTCAATCGTGAGAGGGACCCCTTCCGCGCGGGCCTTCCTGATCATGGGCAAAGCACTTGCTGAAGAAAGGTGCACAATGTGACAAGGTACCCTGGAATGAATAAAGTAAAAAAGAAAAAAAAAAGAATGAGATTTATAATAACATTGAGATCAAGTCTCATAAATGAAAGTTGACTACAATAAAATGTAACGACCAAATAACTATAAATCCCTTGAAACGAACAAACAAACGAGCAAAGAACGAGACGTAGAGGAACATAATAGCAAAGAAGTCAGTACATAGTTTTCTGCTGAGCAATTTTAAAATAGGCAAAATTGTGGAAACGTGGAGCTCTCAAGAGCAAGGTATAGTGATTCAATTAATTTCTGTAAAATAAAATTCTGAGATATGCGTGGCTGGTAACTGGGTTGCAAGGAAGGGGGGAGGGAGGGGGTTATAGGGACCCTCATGTTAAAGGGGCCCGACTGCTCATTGTCTCGCTAAGGGATGCAAATTACAGACTTTGTACTCACTTAGGGTGTTCAGGACAGAACGCCAATATTTTTAGCTATTGAGGTCTCATTAAAGGTTGCACGAAGAAAAAAAGACAAAATATGCTTTCATACTTTGTTGGTTATCTAGATCATTCAAAATGGTATCATTTAGAGGCCAAAAAAAATTCAGTCACACCCAGATTGGTTTCCTTTAGGGGTTTAATTCAATTTTTCTGACAAGCATTGGCCACCCGATTTTTCACCTGGGAGCCCCCCTTCCCCCACCCCCAGGGAAAACTAATCACTATCAAGTAGTCATATTAATTTTTCACATTTTTATACATTTGTCTGTGACACCTGATTTGCCAAAAGGTTCCAGTTTTCTAACCTGTACTCTCTACAAAGGTTTATGACCAGTTCAATGGCTTGGTTTTCCATGGCTTCTGGTCGAGACTGTAAGAATGTAGTGTACTTGGCAGGGTCTGCAACAGTAACAACAACAACAAAACATAGCATATGTAAAATATTATCAATCAGGGAGAATGGAATGGACAACTTTAGAGAGAAATGTGTTCACTCAGGCTTACCGGTATAAATTAAAACTTTTTTAGCTAATTTCTCTGTCTAGCCTAACCTCTGTGAGTCTAAGTTAGGTTAAGGGTGGGTAGGGGTGTGTCAAATGGTAATTTTGAGACTTTGCGAGATGGTGAGACGGATAGCTCTTTTGTGAGCCCAAGGAAGTTAATTAAACTGAGTTTCAGAGAAGGTGTCCCAGAAGATCTGATAAGAGAAAGCCCTGAAATTTGGCTAAATGGTGCACTTTGTTAAGGACCATTTGCCACCCCTGGTGGGAGATTACTCACATCTCATGCTGAGTCACTTGTGATCAAGTATTAAAATTCTGATTTAATGGTCCTTTAAAGAAAATCCTATTCACCAGAAGGAACATTTTGTCCTCTTTGAGTAAATGGCAAATAATCATGAGTGATTGACAATACCTTTAGAGTTGTTTTCTGCTTCTTGAGGAATCTCAACTTCAGCATGGAACTAAAAATAAATCATAAATAAGAAACATGAACAACGTACTTCCAAAATAAGTACCGGTATTAAAGAATTGATGTTGGTTTCTTTTCCCTATTAAGCCTATTATTTCCCTATTTAATTTTCTACATTTGATGAGGCATACTGGGCCATTGAACTTAAGATTTTCCTATGCATGGCTTTTTATTAGGTCCCCTAAACGTTAATCTAGCATCAAAAACATGTAATGCCCCCATCTGATGGCACACAGCTGCAGCCCCCCTCCCCCTTCCCCCAGCATCTAAAACTCACCAGTTCCCATTTTTATAACTGAGTGGAGAGACGAACTGTGATAGTAAAGTGTCTTGCCCAAGAACACAACACAATGATCAGCCAGCCAGGGCTAGAACCCAGGGCCGGGTTGTTGAAAGCACAATTAAGCAAATCCAGGATTAGCGTGAATTTTGATTTTAGCTTTACAGCCTTTTAGTGAGATTTTCTGTTTATATTTTCTGCCCTTCAGTTTTGCCGTTAACTAATCCCAAACTCCACAAAACGTAAGCAATAAAAACACTTTTATACAAGAGAAATCGAACTCTTGATTTACATTTAATCCTGGGTTAGTGTTAATCAGCTTTCGAACAACCCGGCCCTGATTGCTAAATCTGGAGTCCAGCGTGCTAACTATTAGTCCCCTTTGTCTCCCTAATCATAACCTTCCTAATATCCCTCACACCTACAACACTAATGTTATGAATGCACATGAAATGCTACTTAAAACACAAACCAGAAACACGGCATACGTTCCTTGCATTTCCTTCATTGCCATCCTGACGTCACTCTCTGTGACAGACGGGAACTCATCAACTCCGCTATGGATAAGGAAACACTTAAAACCCTTGACACCTGCATTCACCATGGGCTTGATTTCAGCCTGAACAGGAAAAAAGAAATTGTATCATTTCTGAAAATAAGTGGAGAAGTGATCACAAGTCCGGGAACTCGGAAAATCTTTTTTCCGAGTATTTGACTTGCAACCACTTCTCCGCTTATTTTCACTTATCCAAGTCACCACTTATTATACGTATCATTTTTGTTGGGTTCTTTACATAAAATAATGGATTTCTAGTTCAACAAAGCATCAGTGTAGTTTATGGGGAAAGGGGGGTCCTCCCTTATATGAGCTTTATAGGTAAGTGTAGCACCAAAGGGTATGCATGGTTTTCGAGTTTTTCGGTTGGAAATAAGCCATTTTGGTCTAAAAATAGGGTATGATTTTTGCAATTTATTTGGCCAGCAAATAGGTATTATTAATTCTTGTTAGAAACTCCTTTTTATGATTGTTGTCTTTTACCTCTCAGGAATTTGAAGCTACTCTCAATCCGAACAGTTTCTGAGTACAATCTGGTCTCAAATACTCAGGGCATTGATTTTGGCCTCAGGTCTAAAATAAAAAAAAAAAGGGTAGGGAAAATTGCATATATTGTACTGAAATAGAGTAAAGGTCTTAAGAGGTTTTCAGAAACATGCTGCACACCCCCACCCAAAATTTCAGAGAGTACCCCCCTCCCCCCAGGTGTAGTTATATTAAATACCAAATACTTTACCTGATTGCCTGGTACCACCCCACCCCAGAAGGCAACATCTGTCCAGCACTTGTTCCTGGCACTGTTTAGTTTGGTGTACAAACCATCCAGAGTGGTGGTAGGAGGAATGGAGTTCCTAGTAATTAATGTAAAAAAAAAAACAACAGAAATTGTAATCACAGATTAAACATTGTGTTGAGTCTTACAAATGTGCTAGGCAGCGAGGCGTGTGAGGCAAGGCAGCGAGGCATGCAAGGTGAGGCAGCAAGGCATGCGAGGCATGCAAGACGAAATCCCTACTCCAAATATAAAGGTAAGCCGCAAGCTACCTAAGCAGAAGTGAATTGCCAATGGCACCCAGGCTCTGCTAGAGGCCCTGCCAGGGGGGATCCCGTGTCGCTTGTCTAAATTTAAAAATTCCCCAGTGTCGCTGTTTTATCACACTTCCCATCGCTGTCAGTAGTTAAATTGAAGGAAAATTACTTGTCCTTGTTGGAATTTAAGTTTTTTTGAGAGGGTTGTCGTTTGTCGCGATTTTATTTTATGTGCTGTTGCTACTTTTTGGGATGTGTCCCTTGTCAGACTTTTATACTCCTCCTACTAGAGCACAGCGCTGCATGATTTCAGTTGATATTTCTTAAGACACTGCAAATTCGATTTCTGATCATAAATATTAAATAATTCAATAATTATATTCATGCTGATCTAGGCCATTATCAATCATCATTACTTTTTCATGCTGTTAACATCAACCAGCTTTTTATCTTAGACTAAAAGACTGAATTGTATGGCTACCTACAATCCTGGACAAAACTGTTGATTAGAAAGCAAAGCCTGATAAAACACAAACCTCAAGAAACAACATTGAGTAGGGAGAGGGGAGAGGGGCCTAAAATATTTTTACACGCTTGCAAGTCAGGAAACTTGTGAAAATGTATGAAATGTGTTTGTTTCAACTAGTGTTTCTAGAATTTCTATTTTGATTTTGTAAGACTCACAAAGGCATGTCAACAATGGTCGTGATTCCACCCGATGCCGCAGCTTGCGTGGCTGTCGCAAAACCTTCCCAGTCTGTCCTTCCAGGCTCATTGACATGAACATGGCTATCAACAACTCCTGGCATCACAGTGAGATCTCCAGCATCTAACACCTGTCAAGAGATGTTATTTTGATATCAGCCGGATAGATCTGTACAGGAGTGGGGTGAATAGAAGTATGCAGATCCACGGATCTGTCAATCTGCCAATATTTTTGTTCAAATCCAAATTTGCATTTCTTGAAATAAATAGTTTCACTGAAACGGCCAGTAGATGTGGTTTTTTACGTCAATTTTTAAGAAGTTCTTTTTCATTGCTTGTTTTTGTGACAGAACTGTCAACGTAGTATCCATGATCCGAACTTCCTGACATGAAGAGTCCAGAATCCAGGTCTAAATTCTCAGCTACTCTGCGATCCACTGTATGAATTCTCGAAATCCGCGAATCCACTCAATGTATCGCAAAATATTTAAATCCATAATCTGTGTGCTTTTTAAGGCCAAATCCGTTGATCCACGAAGTTATTCACCTCCCTCAGTTGTACAGTGCAGCCAGGGTGCATTCTGAGTACACCCCATGCCATAGATACGCCAAGGTGTTCATTTTACAAGTCTACACCAAGACCCTAAATCCCACTAAAGATATTCAGCATATCCTACAAACTGCAGCCTGCATGGCAGTGCTGTGGTTTTGATTTTAGCATTGCAGTACTTACCTTTTCAGCATGAAATCAGGGTCACAAATTGAAGGGGTTTTACTGGACAGGCTTCAGACCACCCAGAAAAAGAGGGATCCAGGCTCAGCTCAATAACAAACATTTTCTGAGTTCCATGCTCTGCAGCAAAACAATCTTAGGTCTCAAAGCAGCAAAACAATAGGCTCAAGGCTCCCCCTTCCATCCTCCCCGGGAATTATAATTGCTTAACCCTATTCAGACCGGGCTTTTTTGGACCTTCTCAGACCGGGGGGGGCTTCGGAAACTTCCAAAATATTTAAGCAGTCACCATGAAACTTATAGGATGTATTGTACGTCCGAAACTCTTTCTTTTGGTATACGTCACGTGGGATGGTGACGTCACATCACGTGACAATTACATCATGATGTCAAAACAGCCGCCATCTTGGATCCGCCATCTTGGATTTCAAAATTTTTCAAAAATGCCAGGAAACCACCCAAAATCATTGCAAAGTACTCAAAATGAATAAAAATGTGCTATAAACCCGTAAAAATGTAAAAATAATGCCATTTAAGTTGATTTTTATTAACAGAAACACGCAAAATTACAAATTTGGGAAAACATGCCTGTTAAAATGCCGTTGCCATGGTGATGTCAAGTTCCTGACACATTATCTAACCCTACCAATTTGTTGCCAGATAAATTTTAGGAAAACTCAGAAAGTTTGGCAGCGTTTGGTTAAATCTTAAAAAAGTTATTAAAGTTCAAAGTCAGCGCGGGCCTCAAAAGCCCCCCCCCGGTCTGAATAGGGTTAATAATATTACCAGTCAACACGTCATCAACAAAATGGCCGGGCCGACCCAGGGATGATCAGTTTCCAAAAAAAAGTGTCTAAAAAACGTCACATATAATTCTCCAAACTTGGCTAAAAAGCCTAGTTCGTTTTATATTTTTTTGAGGTCAAATTTAAAAAATTAACCAGGGCCTATCATAAAAAATATGTAAGCTAGCTGATCTAGCGAACTGAAGTCAGTAAAACGACGTCCCGTAAGGTGCACGTGCACCGATTACAGCAAACTCTCTCTTGCCAATTTCTTGGGATTTAGAACCGCGTCTATACATTGTTTTTTTTTCTAAAACTATAGCAAGGTAAGGGTGAAAAGGGGCACTTTACATTTACTAATGATCAAGGGGCCGTGTGTGAACGAGGTTTTTATAAGGAGACGTCAGTTTATTGTCTAGCCTCACCTTTGCTCTCGGAGACAAGTGCGTCGTATCGAGTCCCCTTTCTATTCCTACCACTTTCCCGTTCTTCACGATGATGCATCCCGACGAAATACAATCTGGAAGCAATAATCGTTTGCCTTTTATGATCAAAAGTTCTTCCGGGTCCGCCATGTTTACGGGACGTGTACAACGCTATCCTCCCCGACCCCTCCCCTTGACTTGCCCTGGTTCCCAGGCTTCGTGGCTGGCAATGCAGGAATAGGAAATTTGGACGGGGAACGGGGAACGGGGAATGACGAGGAGAAGTATTTTCTAGAAATGCAGATGGGGGTAGCCTGAATTTCAGACATCCCTCCTTGGTCGCCTACTCCCAGAAGAGACGTCTGAACACATTTGGCTCTAATGCCGTCCGGTGACGTCACTACCCGAAAACCGGGTAGTGATTTTGATTGGTTGATTTAAAAATTATTTGCATAATTATGTGAAATTATGACTGAATTTTACCGCGCGAGAATAGTAATTTGAAAACGTTTGGAAAGAGTTCGAAAGATTTCACCTTCCCAGAAATGAATTTACTAGTCATTTTGATTTACCTTGATTTATTACTTTATTAGTTTATCTACGGATGAAGAATAGTAATGAAAACCGGTAGGTTTTAAGCTGGCGGCATTCGTCGCTTCGACATGCAGTGTTTTGTCAAATTTATACGTACATGTATTCTTGTTTTGTCAACAAAGCCACTCGACGCTTATGTCCTGCAGCCTCGATGAGCCAGTGATTTCTGAACTCAGTTCCCACGGTCAAGTAGGATATTT
Source organism: Oculina patagonica (assembly GCF_052425735.1). Classification (NCBI taxonomy): domain Eukaryota; kingdom Metazoa; phylum Cnidaria; class Anthozoa; order Scleractinia; family Oculinidae; genus Oculina; species Oculina patagonica. The sequence goes on along the minus strand of NC_135764.1, from coordinate 10,200,244 downwards.
TTGTATTGAATTCCGTTTCTTGATGCCTCTGTAACCGTCTAAATTGATTCATTTAACTACTCACGAGTGTGTTGTATTTGTCCGCTGCGTCACATATTATATTTTGATCGCTAGATAACTGAGATAAAGCAAATCAGTTCAGATTAAATCGGTTCCGTAAAAGAATATAGCCTGCAGTCGATTAAAATCTCATTCATTTGTCGCAAGTCTTCAATAGTTAACTATTAAAACAATTTGTTGCCCTGTAATCCTTTATTGAAGCGATTTTTCTTTCACAATTTCATGGCCTCGACAGAAACTTTTCCGCATGAATTAAAACCAAAGTGTAGTGACGTCACCGGACGGCATTAGAGCCAAATGTGTTCAGACGTACCAAGGAGGGATGTCTGAAATTCAGGCTAAGATGGGGGTAGTTAAAATAAATAAATAAAATAAATCAACTTTGTTTTACGAGGGTTGCACATAACAGTCTTTCGACTGACAAACCTGTGACCCTCGGATTCCCGATCGAATTGGAATTTAGAGGTGTTGATTTTTGTGGAGGGAGGAAAACCGGAGAACCGGGAGAAAAACCCTCGGAGCAAGGACGAGAACCAACAACAAACTCAACCCAAAAATGACGCCGGGTCCGGGAATCGAACCCGGGCCACATTGGTGGGAGGCGAGCGCTCTCACCACTGCGCCATCCCTGCTCCCCAACGAGGAAGGAAAGTTCACTTTATGTATAATACTATGACGCAGAGTAAAATCAAGCAGTTAGCGTTTCTTTGGTCCGGTCGGTCCGGTTTTTGTTTCTCCCCGAGGGGGGATGACCGCGGGCTCATTTTTCCGAAGAAGCGGCTGGAAATCGAGCCAATGACACAACGGTTACGGGAGCTGAGTCAATTCTCAAAGTCATGGATCATTTTATAGGCTCGATTTCCAGCGTTTTTAGAGTCCGTGTGTCATCCTCCTCCCAACAGGCAAGAAACGCGGGCTTGCAAACGGCTGGAAATCAAGCAAGCGTCATTTGAGAAGCTAAAAGTGATTAAAAAACGACAATGGCCAATTCCCTCTATAGTTCACTACTACGATTACAACGTTGAATACAAAGTTTTATACCATGCCATAGAAAATACAGCCAATCAGAATACAGGAAAGCCGTTGTATATTCGACGGTATTCATAGCTACTATACCATCTCCCCGGGAACATCTCTTATCCAATTGTTAAGTATACCATTCGAAAGCGTTGCAATGCTAAGCCTAGGACATGTTTTGTTGAATATAACTACCGTAATTCCCTGCAGGTTTGTCTCAGAGAAAATTGGGGATTTCTCTCTCTGTCAAGCTAAGCCGCAAAGAAAGAGCCGCCATTTCCTTAACGTGCGCGCGTTAATTACGCGAATCTTTTACCGGCAGAGTCTTTGCTTCCCTTGACCAGCGGTCGAGAAGGGAGCCGGACGCTCATCTCGTCAAGCTCTGGAGCGAAGACTCAATGCGCAGTAAGGATTAACGTTGCAATAGACCTCATTTTCTATGAATTTACCGGCGCAATAAAGCACATGAGATGTTGGGTGGATAACACTCGAAACACTTGTAAAACACCCGCCTAACGGCTTCTAATTATAAACAAGCTTTTGTAGTCCTCTCACAATATCTCGCGTGAGTTATCGTGCCGTAAACCTTTTTTTTTTTTTAAAAAAAACGAGTTTAGAGAGATAAACAGTCAAATATGCATAAAAGCTCTAGAGAACTCTTCCATATAAGGTTTCTTCGCACTCAATACACACATGCATGGCACAAAGAGTCCCTACCATTTGGATTTATTATACGGTTGGCAGCGCTAACTTGCACTGTGAATAGCTAATCATCGGGGCATTATAGTGAACTATGTTAGTGGCCAGCTGGCTGGCAAAACGCGAGAACAGCGTGACAAAATTGTCAAGGAAAGCCATATAATAACTTTTTAGTAACCCTTATACTAGCTTGGGACTGCACTCGAAGAATAGCTCCCGGTCCGCTTTGCTCCGCCCGCCCGTACCTGCATAGGGAGATATTGTCCTTGTACAGCCCTCGCGCTCGGTTACGTTAATAAGAAGTAATTATTGTGAACCTAGGTTACCGTGTAATAATAAATTTTGCCCTCTTACATTGGACTCAAAAGACTAAGTCAACATATTACCTTTTCTGGAAACAAATCCGTTTTTTGAAAGAAATTAATGACACTTTCACCCTTACCTGATATCAAAACTTGGCGGAATACAGATGACTGCTAACTATTTTACTTTAATGTCTCGGAAGCTGTATATTTATATGTTTGTTATTTTACAATGATTCTCGAAATTGTTATCTCAGTTCGGATTTTCCGTGTATAAATATGATGACGCCAATGCCACTAACAGCCGTAACACAGCGGCTAAATTGCGTCCAAGAGTCAATCGAACATAGCTAAGCAAAACTTTTTAAACTGTTTCCAAGCGCGCCCTTGTGTTTCGGCGCTTTTCAAATTCCACTTCCGTGGAAAAAGTTTAGCATTCTATTCTTGAAGAGTCCCATAGCCTTTGCCATCGGCGTCTCGAACAATCTTCAACCTTGCCGAATGGTTTTCATCCTCTATAACAGCATTCGGTCTATCTTCATCCGACTTAGCTTTCAGATCTGACAGGGCGATACTCTCTCCTTTCCCTCCGTCTCTCCTGCTGGACCTGCGTTTCCCCTTTCTTGCGGTCTCCCCCTCTTGCGCATGAGCGTTGCTGCTCTCGGTCAAGTCCCCTTGCGCAGAACTGAAGAGCTGCAGGATCTTTGTGTAGAGACCAGTCTTTTTCAGCTGGGTCATGAGGCTCTGCGCGCAGAGGTTGATGGTAATGGAGACAATTGACAACCCAACGTAGAGTATCATAAGGTTGATCCAGATACCCTGAAATAGCAATGTAAGCTGTTCGCGGGACATTGAGGAGAGAAGAAAACAAAATCATGCAATTATCATCATGCACATGCAATCGTTTACAACAACAATAATAATAATTAAAAAATACAACAAAATAAAACAGGAAAACAAATGAACAATCAAAGTTAAACTAACTTAAAGGGCCCTAGTCAGCCTCCGCCATTTTAAGTGGCATCGAATTTATAAAAATTGTATGGTGAAGCGAAATCCAGTTGAATTGCTATATTGAAGTTGTATTATTGGGAGTCTGTTTAATTACCTTTAGCAGTTTTACGGTGAACACTCGTTTAGGCATGCTCCAGGAAAAATATAATACAGAAATACTCGCATGTAAACAAAAACAAACTGTGGCTGACTAGGGTCCTTTAAGCTTTCTCCTTTCCTCAGTGTCAAAGAAATGAAAAGTTAACAGGAAGTGAAATAGGAATATTTCGTAATCAGGATTTATGCATTAGTGAAGAATTCTTAAATCTGCGTGTCAGACTAAGACAAGTGAAATCCCAGTGACAACTTGTTTTTTGTTAGGTGTGGTTGTGGCTCAATGAACTTCGCTTTCGTAGTAGCGCATACATTTTGTGGAAGGTACAATTTTGGTGACCGATCATGAGTAGATAGAACCACACCATAGTGGCTGCTGCTGTAGAAATAGCGAGTAAGTGAAGAACATTTAGAGATAGAGCGTGTGATTTGAACAGCAAAGCTTGTTTTATCTAGAAAAGGAGCTTGTTGTCTCTGTTTTGGTATGAAAAAGGAAACTGTAAAGATTCGGAAAGGACAAACTAAACTAGGGAATTTTCAATTATATGCGCAATATTCCCCAGACAAGAACGACTTCGATTTATGTGTTGGAGCTCAGTAGTGGCCGCCATAAGGCTGTGCTAGCCTCGTTAGTGAGAAATGAACTGCACGTGAAGTGTGAAGAGTGTTTACGTGATTTACGAGAACTTCGTGGAGTCTCACTGTCCTGTAACATTCCTGCTTGTCTAAGAGAAGACATTAAAGTGTTAGTGGATGCTTGGTTAATATTGTTATTATTATGTCGCGTTTGCGACGCAAGTTTCGGGTTAAGAAGTGATTATAGAGTGTGGTCTTTGACAATTTTTAAAAGAGTCTGTTAAGTTGAAGAGTTTGGGTCGTGCTGCGTGAATAGAACATTTTTATTACAAGTACATAGAGAAAGCAGTTAGTATATATGTGAATAAAAGTTAATCCTTTGACATCAGGTAATCTGGAGAGAAAGGGTTTCAGTAAGAAAAGAGTTAATCTGTTACCATAACTTAAATCATAGAGAACAAATAAAAGTCCTCAAAGAGGTAAGGTTATGGTCAATGGGCTCTTTCACTATTCTGCGTTCACAGGTTACATATGAGGCGAGCTCTGTCACAAGTTGAAGGAAGATCACGGTCACCAAGGCGGCTGGTAAAGGAAGTAAAACATCGGAGAGGTAACAGTGAACCAAAGAAAGATCAAATTAAAGATGTTTATGATTAGGGAAACTTTTTCATGATGCGCCATTTACGCGAAGTGGAAACATCACCTCTAATCTTGTGAGCTCGCACCTTTGAGGAAGAGATATAGATAGAGTCATAGAACTGAGAGGTTTAACCGTGCGACATAGAGATATATGAAGTGCAGCAATTAATTAAGAATCAGTTAGACCAACATCAAATGAAGAGTAGTTGAGAGAAAAGCATGGAAATACATAAAGGGATAGATCAGATGTAGATCATATGAGTAGTGGAATAAAGAGACTGTGCTAACCACAGACTGACTAGAATGCATGAAATATAACAAGCTTTCACATCAAAACACATTTATAAATTAGATAAGAACTAAAAAGACAGCAATCGGCCAGAAATGATTATAAGGTTATATAGTGAAATATAAAAAGCTAGTAGCTTGCTAAAGAGGTTTTTTTATATATTCACGCATGATAATATGACATGCTCCATTATTACTATAATTGTACACGACCTTATTGTAGTCTCAATAAAACTCTGGTCAATTTGTGTCCCATTACTGAACACAAAAAACTGAAAAAAGACCTCCTAATCACAGTTAAATGAATCGTAGTGAATCGATTTTTGGAAAAGTGCACCCAAAATAAAATTAAACTTTGAACTTCGTTAAATAGTTATCAACTCAAGACTAAGAAAACTCTAGGTACGTTTAGCTCTAATTCCAGTAATTCATCTTGAAGTAGCAGAGCAAATTGAAAGGGCACTTATATGTCATAAGGATAAGGACGCTTTTGCAAACAACGCCTTGAAATAGGAGGCTTTTTGGAGGGGCACGCTTATATCGCGAAAATCCGGGCATTTAATGGAATCGTAACGGTTCAAACTTCTGTCTAACTAGAATGGCAGTAGACAAGATCAAGTCTAACCAGGTTCGACACGTGGTGTAATTTTATATAATGGAAACTTCGACTCTAACTATGTAATCACCAGTTAGGCGTAGAAAAATACTCTGGCCGGTTGGGCAAAGAATACCGTTGCTTAGGCGCAGAGAATGGCTGGCCTACTGTTAGGCCAGAGCAAGATTCTCGAGGATAAACCAGCACTAATTGTCCATAGTGGTCTACGGATCTGGTTAGTCTCGATGTCATCCACTGCATTTGATACTTAACGTTACGTTAACAAGAACTCTTGAGTACCTGTAAGCGAATATCAGATTAGTGCAAGATCTAAACCAATCAGAAAACAGCATACGCACCGCTTGGGATTGAGGCACGACGTCTCCAAATCCAATGGTGGTAAACGTGATGAAAATGAAATAGAGCGCTGTACCAAAATCCCAGCCTTCCAGGGCACAATACATACAGGACATCACCGCTAGAAACAGAAATATGATCGGTAGCGCAATCCATACGGGAGCATTGATCTGATCATCTGCAGACTCGAACTCGTAATTACTGTGGTACCGGCGTATGCGGTTTACCAACCAGGCGCATGCGCCATTTAGATAATGAACGATGTGGTTTCCCACCACGGCTAGCAGCATCAAGGTCAGCGGTATTCCGATGAGAGCATACACGATGCAGAACATGCGACCGCCCGTTGTAGTCGGGGCCAGGTTACCATATCCTAATTAGAGGAAGAAAAGAAATAAAGAAGAGCCATGCATGTTAAAAAAATTGCGTAAAAGTTTTCTAGTACTGTAGCAGAAGTATTCTACCAGACTCGTACCCAGCCGGCTATTTACCAGTGTTTACGTGTTTTGGGGGCGAGAGAAGACTGAATACTAGCGTGGATTGAGGCGCACGGGGTGTCATGGGATGGCGCGCCTCAATCCATCCGACATCCATCCTAGTATCCAAACTTCTCTCGCCCCAAAACACGTAAATAACGACTGGGTACGAGTTTGGTATTCAACTGTAATGTTTTGAGAGAAACGATCCCCTCGAAAGTAACGGTCTGAAAAGTAATTTAATTTTCTATAAATAGCGAGCAACGAGGAATGACAATTCTTCTGGGGGAAAGAATAAATAAAAAAAAGAAAAAAAATAAAAAAAAAAAATTTTTTTTTGTAAATAAAAATAACAAAAAGAGCTGAAAAAAGGTAATATTTTGTAATGGCTAAGCCAGACTATGTCTAGATATCGTTTATGACCAATTTTGTTAAAGAAACGAACCAAAACTTAAAAAATGTTAATAATTGAAAAAATAGTCGATGGGCACGCATCTACACCGGCACGGTTTCGAGTAGGGCTTTCCACAAGTTGCTCGTCCCTGGTTGCCGTTTCTCGTTGCTCAGTTGCTCTTCCGTCTCCGTGCTCCATCCACGGCTTCTTCGCTCCTTTCCCTTGGTGCGTCCGTTCTTGGGGGCGGATCCTGGTCGGATGCGTCAGCGCGGTCACAGGCCGGTGTGTCGTCTCGGCATCTTCGCGTCGCGCACACTCGGATTCTTCGAGTCTTCGGTCTGATACTCATCACAGTTCGGGCAGTTGCTCGGGGGGTGCTCGATCGTGGTTGCCAGTTGCGAGCACGTGGGCCGTTTCGAGTGGTTTTTATCATCTCACACCATACCGTAAAATTCTGGTTATAAGCCCCCCCCCCCCCCCCCCCCGCTTATAAGCCCCCACCCCGGTTATAGGCCCATCAACCTGAAAACAAAAAAAAATACATCCGGTTATAAGCCCCCCTCTAGATTACTCATTTGCGAAGAAAAAAAAATCACAACAGTTAAACATGCATGATGTGTCGATTAAATGTTAACGAGCCTAGCAAAACAAATTATATTTTTCAGCGGAGATTTTTTTTTCAATGAAAGTTGCTAGCGACTGGTACGACTGCGTGTAGGAAATTACAGAAGGATTGCGTGTATTCTACTAAACAAATAGTTGAAAAGAGTAGAACTCATGACTTTTAAATGAAAATTGAGTGAAAGAGAAATTAAAATATCTCGGGTTTATCAGTGAATTGAAAAGGGTACATTATCTTGATTAACGTGTAGTACATACATATTTTTTTTAATAAAAAATTAAAACTCTAAAATTTAAAAAATGCAAAATAGATTTACTTATGTGATCGACAGAATAAATTATCTTCTTTGCAGATTTTAGTATTACTTTATAGCGGTATTATTCTCATTCAAAGAAAACTAAGGGAGTTCTATTGAAGTGCTAGCTAGGTAAATAACCCCCCAAAACACTAAATTTTAATACACACATCGCGATACGAAGTGGGTACAACATGAATTCATGTAAAAAAAGAAATTATTTCTGCGCGAAAATTGCACGAAATTACATTTAGGCGGTTCAAAAGAATTATTATTTCTTACCAATTGTGGTCACCACCGTTGTTGCGAAGAAAAGCGAATTAGAAAAGCTCCAGCGAGGCTTCGAAGCAGCTGTTCTCTCGCTTCGTATCTTCTCAAACTTGGCGTCCAAATTTTTCAGTGTTTCAGACTTCAGTCCCTTTGAAACTTCCTTGCTGTCAAAATCCGGAGGTAAAATTTGCTTCCCAACCGAAGTTTCCTTCAACGTTTGTAAAAAAGCACTCACATCGTCTACAGTTTTATGTTTTGCTTTTGGTTCGTATTCTATTGATTCGAAGATGAGCCCTCCTATATAGAGAAACACCAGATTCGCCAAAAACAGAACTAGCGGGACCAAGTTTTTCCTTTGAGTTGGAGTCAGCTTCATGGCTTGAATTTTAACTAGTTTTGTTCTTGTGCGAACTATTCTCTCTGCGATTGAGTTAAATATCTTTTTGTGTTGGATATTTATCTTAAAAACGCGGAGGTCGTGGAACTGTATTATTGTACTGAATTATTTATTTCCGTAAGCGATTAATATTGTTTTGATTCTAAGTTTTATTGGTTGGGAAAGACCGCTTGTTTCTGCTACGGTATCTCTTTTAATATTTTAATTCGTCACGCGAAGGAAAGAATACAAAATGCTTCATTGTAAGGGAATGTGTAAACGGAGAGCGACTAAAAAATAAATGCGAAAATATGGAATCGGCACGGACCTTTGTTTTGCGTCCGGCGTTTATTCCAATCACACTTTTACCTTAAATTTTTATTGCCCACGCTTTAATGATCAATTAAGATTAAAACTGCGGTTTTTGCTTACAGCCAACCTCCCGCCCAGCAGTTTTTATATCACGACGAAGAAGAAGAATCCACAAATTTACCACTCCAAAACTCTCTCCTCCGCAGAGGGGGAGGGGTAAAGGCGAAAAAATCACGAAAAATAGCTTTCGTTACTGACTCTCTCCCAATTTCCCAGTCCGTACAATAAATAAAATGAAACGAGAAAAAATAATAAAAGAAATCAGCGAAAATAAAGAAAATATAAACCAGCAGAAGAGTAGTCATCATTTGAATACTCCCTTAGTATTTCTTGTGGACGTAGAACCGACTAAAACATGACTTTCGGTAGAATGCGATCGAACTAAAAGCTAAAATTTTCTCTCCTTCCCATTGCCCTTCACTTCTTGGTCCGATCTTTCATTCCTCGACTCGTTTCTTGGAGGCGATGGAAGGTACTTTTCGACAGGTTTGCGTTATAAGAAGCAACCTAGTAAATGGCCCAGCTCACAACGAGTCTCTCGTGCTCAGTTGGTTAGAGCGCCCAACCGGTATCTGGGAGGCCATGGGTTTGATTCTCGTCGGGAACTCAGAATTTTTTCTTTGTCCCACCGCTCGTGTCATTGTTGAAAAATTCATCTTCAAGAAGCAACAAGTTTTCCAAACGTAGACGCATTGTTTTAAAATTAACTTAATTAAAAAAGAAAAAAAAATCTCGAAACAACAAACCAGGAAAAAATAGACTGAAAATCAAACAAATAGCCTGCGAATACAGCCGCCTCTCATTCGCTCAATTAGACCACAATTAGAGCTTACTAAAAACCTATGTAAAATTCATTCTTCCCGTTTTCCAATATTTATTTCGTTAAGCCTGTTTTGTTCTGTGGGAACGGTTTGTTGCTACTTCGAGCTAAAAGGATCAGCGGTCTTCTCCACTAAGGGACAATTTGTGTGATTGTACATAAAGTAGCAGCGAAAAAAAAAAACGTTTGTTTTGACCAAAAACCCTAGTCTTTGTGCAGTTTCGAACGTTGAAAATGAAATGACGGAAAAACGAAGATGAAAGTTTCTTTAAATGGGAGTGTCTAATCCTACCAGACCCAGAATCAAAATCTAAAAGGTGGTGTGATGTGGTGTTATTGTCACGTGACGGTGGAAAGGTCAAAGATAATCATTTGCATAATCGATCATATCGTCCAAATGAGCGAATGACCTCATTTCACGGAAAACTGGCTCTATCCAGAAACATTTGAATGGGCAACACAAACTGAAACTGTCAATGGGAAGACGCTATTTTCAGTTTCATAAGAAACTGAAAGAGCGTACTCTTCACGAATACACGTTTGCAAGGTTTTAAAAAGTTGCCGCACGGAAAATTGAACAAGTTCGAAAAGCTTTAACTTCCTGTTGACAACATGATGCGAATCGTAGCTGCATCCACAAGTTCTGTGGTTTCTGTGATAACTGCCTCTATATTTTTGGTTATTAACATTTATCTAAGGATATATTTCTTATGGATTCGCATTAGCACATGGTAAGCTCTCAGTAACTTTTTTTTTATCGAAATTATAAAAGCTCAACCCTACATTATTTTATGTGACTTATAACCACATCGGTTCCAGTCATAAGCTTAATAACTTCAAGTTTAATGTATGTCCCCAGTGCCTGTAATCTTTAATGTTTTGATAGTGAGGGCAAGATAGAACCAGCAAATTATTTAAAATCTCATCAAATTTTCGTTTTAGGACCGGTCCAAGGGTCGAGGTATTCCAAACACCCCAAATAATTTTAAAAATACGAATTAATTATAAATCGAATAACAAACAGTGCTTATATTGCGTAATGTCTGAACATGTGTCACGTCACGAACTTGTACAGTTGTGCACAGATTGCTAAAAAACTGCAAAGATTTTTTTGGAGGAGTGGTAATTGATTGTGATTTACAACCAGCATTTAATAGTTCTAGGTCACTGTTCAAAATTTAACTTCTGAATTTCTTGGGTGAAATTAAATGCATCTATCTAGAGCGGTTTTCACTTGAGTGTCGAAAGTACTTTGCGTTTGCTTTGGTTTTGCGTTCACTACGCTTAGTGATTGGTTTAAAAATTTCGCGCCACTTTCTCGGCCAATCAGGAGTAAAACCAAAACCAATCGCGACTCGCTCGCGCACGTTTTCTCCGCGCTTCGTGCAAGCTACATGTAATTGCTTCGAGCTTTGATTGGTTCACTGGATTGTTTGTGTCGTTTATGATTGGTCAGAGTAATTACTTTGGTTTTGGTTTTGGTTTTGGTTTTACGACACTCAATTGAAAACTGCTCTATCTGGACATATCGTTAATTTGTGAGAAAAACTGGAGCATTGGATAATGTATATACACAAAAAAACAGATTTTTTATTGGCTTAGCAACCATTGGATATGTGCCGTTATATCATACCCAACAAACTTGGTTGAAAAAATTGTTGTCCGGTTTTTTTTTTGCAAAATAAAATAATCATTATTTACCAACACAGTTTTTGGTTTTTGTTTAATAAAACAACTATTATTCCTGTTAATCATATCTATAACAAAATTCTTGATTTTGATTGGTTCTGCGTGCGCTTATTTGTCTTATTGGCGCGTGATCACGTGGGTGTCCAATTACAGGTATCCAATTTGAACAACCTCAAATTGGATACCTGTAATTGGACACCTACGCCATTCAAGCGTCAATCATGTGCATTTAAATGAGTTCTTTCTTGCTGTTATCCTACTGTTTGTACAATGAATTGAATTTACCTTTGACTTTTTCAGACAAAAAAGGTTTTCAAAGACTTTCTAACCTTGAATTTTGTTACTGATACGAATGAATTAGTAATTGGATCTCGTGCCGTACAATTCAGAGAGTAATCAGGCTCGTAATCTCAAATCAACCTCGCGCTGCGCGCTCTGCCAATTTTGAAATTACTCGCCCGATTATTCTCTGAATTGTATTTCACTCAGTCCAATTACTATTACTAATAATAATTAATTGTTTTTTTCTCTCTACTGCAGGTTTTTAAATTGTATTCTGTCATTTATACTTGTCTGGTGGTTTGGGTTGAATGATGTGACTATTACTATAGGAGAATTTAGGTTTTTATCAGTTCGAGGTGTAAAAGTAAGATGGAAAGATGATCCAGGATTGGTAAGTAGTATACCGGTATTAATTTATTATAATGCATATCTAGAATAGTGATAATACATACATTACATACATACATATAGGGGATTGTATTTTGTATTAGGGGAATTTGGACTATGATCATTTGTTGATCTTCTGGCTGAAATGCCAATCACCCGGCCAGTTGTTGGCAAGCTTTAATCAAAAGAGTGTACTCTGATCAAGCTCAGCCCCCTCCCCCTACCTCAAAACACCACACATGAGAGTCTGAAATACCATAAATTTTATAAGACTTGGCCTGTCCCAAAAATAAGCCGAGGGATGAAAAAAACCTTCTGAGCAAAATTTAAATTTAAACTTAACCCAGAGCTTAATTACTCAATAATAGTATTGAAAGTTTACAGTGCTGATCTCAATTATTATTAATAATTATATCAAAAATATAGGCTGCAAAATAATTTCAAAGTAAAAGTATTGTTGTTACCCTTTACTCTACAGACTATTGAAGAAGTATCATACAAGAGTATTAAGTGGAACTTTGAAAAACTTAGGTAGGGTGACAGGGTGCATGAATGGTTTGCAAGGCAGACAAGGTCGTGTTTATTGTATTTACAACTATTTACACATGGTATTGAAGTAGTCTTAAAGTAAAAACTCTTCTCTCTTGTTTTATTTCTAGGGATATCACAATACTATTTCAAATAAAAGATTTACACAGAGAGCTATTTACTGAAATAGAGGTTTGTTTACTAGATATGTTGTGTTTTAAAATGTTTTTTTTATTTTGGGAGGGGGGGGGGCAGTTTTGTTTGAAAACTAGTTTGAATAACTAAAGGTTTGTTTGAGGATTAGGAGCACTCCTTTTCTTGTACAGTCAACTTTCTCTAAAACGGACACCTTCGGGACCGGCTCCAACTGTCCATCTTAGAGAGGAGTCCGTCTTATAGGGAGTTTATTTACAATAAAATGACTGAAAAACGGCAGGCACGGGACCAACACCAGGTGTCCGTCTTATGGAGGTGTCCGTCTTATAGAGGTGTCCGTTAAGAGAGAGTTGACTGTACATGTACATTTATTTCTATAATGCAGGTAAATCTGAGCTTAGGCATTAGCTGACCTACTGTTTCTTTTTATTTATTAACTGGTTGAATTCTTAGAGCCTAAGAGGGTCTCAATGGGGTGGTGGCTCTTATGGTTAACAGTTAAAATTTTGGCTTTTTTACGGCTAACGGTTAATTCATTTCAATAATGGTTAACAGAAGTTAAAAGTTAATTTTCATTGTTTTAAAAGTTAAAAATTAATTTCCATTATTGAAAAACATATTTTAGATCTCAGGGCCATTCTGGGACGATGAAGTGAACTTGTTTGGTTTATTTATAATAATTACTGACCGATTTTTTATGGTTAATGGTTAAAATTTTCCAATTTTTACGCCGTTTTAATTATGCGCCGTTTTAATTATATGCTGTTTTAATTATGGCTAATGGTTAACCCCATTGAGACCCTCTTCTAAGCACCTGCCAGTAGTAAATTTTTTGATGTTATTTTCCAAAAAACAACAACAGACGGACAAGAAAGCTTTACATTTTAAAATGTTTCCCTGCCCCTCCCCCCTCCCTTCCCTGGAAGGAGAGGCACAATTAACATTTATAGATGAATTACAGTCCGTACTGCGCAATCTCGGCTGCAATGTTTATGTGAGCCTCACAAACAAAGCAAAACTAAAAATTACGTGACAAACTTACCTGTTTCTTCATTATTAACGCCAGATATCCTTGCAGAACAAATAATAACAAGTAGAAGAACCTTGACGCTATTTCAAACCGACGTTTCAGCTCATCGGAAGTTCTTGAACGAAGCGAACTGTAATGGCGGACTAAAAAACTTCATGTATGCTGTCACCGAAGTGTAACGTTTCAACGAATTCAAAACAAAAACGTAAACAAACCCCGAGTCTGCGCAGTACGGACTGGAAATCAGCTTTAATATTATTATTAACAGTATGGTAAAATGAATATTTATTAGACATTAAATTTTGTGTATTAAATGATTATCCTGATGTGTTATTTCATATGCTATTTTTGTAGGATTCAACAACTGACATCTACACTTCTTTTATTCTTCACTGGAAAATGGTGGGTATACATGCAAATTGCATTACACTGTAGATCAAGGAAGACTTGTAAAAAGTCTTACAGTAGTTATAAAATAATAAATTAAAAGTAAAGCTCAATAATTCTGCATCAGTCCAAGTGTGCCACAGGTGATCACTTTTTTCCAGAAATGCACACAACAATGAAAATGGCAAATTTGCCAAAATTTTGCCAAAATTTTTGGCGAAAGCTCTTGGAAGCTCACCATGTTGATGGATTGACGGTTTTGGCAAATTTGGTGGATGTGATGAATTTGGTCACACTGCCAAACTTAATGTAAGTTAGCTCAGAGTGTGAAAACCTGCCATGTTGATGGACTCAGGGTTCGTACGCGTCTTGAAAACCCTTGAATTTTAGGAGTTCGATTTCAAGGCCTTGAAAGTACTTGAAATTGGTTTTTGGTCCTTGAAAGTCCTTGAATTTTTTATTGAACGTCGACGCGCTTCTTGAAAGATAATGAGAAGACCGCCATTGAAAATAATAGATTTTTTTAGTTCTTCAGCAAGCACATCAACGGCACAACGGACTGAAAATCATTGATTTGGAGTGAATTTCATGCAAAAAAAGTCCTTGAATTTTCCAAGAAGGGTCCTGGAAAGTCCTTGAATTTTTGGCCTGAAAAAGTGTACGAAACCTGTGGACCTAATGGTTTTGCAATTCACCAATTTTGCCATTGCATGCATTTCCGTCTGGACATATTAATTTTTATTGCAGTGAACTAAAGATCACTTTTTTCTTAATTCACAGCATTCTCCCAGTGATCTGCTCAGCAGTGATCTGCGTAATTCCAGTGAGACTATTCCAACATCCTTTACTTTGCTACATGCTACAGATGTGGAAATTGGAAGCAGGCTTCGTGTACATAGAGGAGGTTCTTATGTTGCACTGTTTGAGGTAAATTATCCATTTATTAGAGAGGCGAGGGGAGGGGTACCGGTGATGCAGGGTATGCTCTAGGGGAATTTGACAGTTCAAAGATTTTTTTGCATTCCTTTCTAATAATATTGTTCCTTAGACCTAAAAATGCAAAAGGAACTGTTTTTCCAGGGCCTGTTTGTACCTTGTAATTATGGCAAAGCTGTGTAATTTGTGGTTTAAATTATGTAGTTTTTTATTTGTTTTTTATTTTTAAAAAACCCAGCTTCGATTGATTTGTTTTCTTTAATTGTTTTAGATATAAAATTGAAACTCAAACTGGTTTAATTAAAGAATTTAGGATCAAAAAAAGTTTAAACCTTGACATACACTGTAGCTACAGAATTTCATACAGATTGATATTATAGAGGTACATGCAAACAGTAGCAGGTGAATACATTTCAGGAAACAACTATGAGAACTGGATAAAATCATAAAATGGAGTAGGTGAGGAGGCAGGAGCCTGGGAGAATTGAGGGTGGGAGGGGTGGGAGAGGAGACTGAAGAGGGCAGGAAGTGGGAATTTCAAAGTAGTGGGAACCAGGAGAAATTGTTGAGAAAAAAATTGCAACATTTTGTAATATTTTACAATAACCTCAGCTAACTTGCTTTATAAAATTGGAACTTACATTCAGTTTCTTTATAAGGCTGCTATTATAGATGGACTTCTGGTACCTTCAGAAGAAGCTACATCACTGTACATAAAAGGGAGAGAAATGACGTACTGCTGTGGGCCTTATGATCCTGGACTTATACAGGCTAGAAGAGAAAAGGTATACACACTGGTTTAGAATATAAGTGCAAGCCATAGGGTATACATGTACAGTCAACTCTCAGGCTCAACTCCAGGGCTCGAGACTAACGGTTGCCAACTAGCCAAAGGCTAGTAAAAATGCAGTTTTGGCTATAGCTAGCAGCTTTTGGCCTTTCACTAGCCAAAATGGCTAGTAAAAAAGTCAGGCATTAGTGGCAAGAAACCGCATTTATTAAAGTCGTCTCTCAGAGAATAATTATAACTAACAGGTAAACTGTTGACATTATAGAATGTGAAGCTTTAAACAAAATTCTAGTTGACAAAAATGCGTGAACAAAGCCCAATTTTTAAGGAAAAAAACATGAAGATTTAAGGAACATTTTACGGCTAAAGGTGTAAACATTATCGGACATTGTTTTCACCCCCCCCCCCCCACCCTAAAAAAAGAACTATGCTTAAAATTGTGGCTAGTAGAAAATACGTTTTGGCTAGTGAAATCAAAGCTGTCACTAGCCACTTGGCTAGTTAGCCAAAAAGTTAGTCTCGAGCCCTGATTACGGACAGGAGCTGAAGTCCCGGTGAATAAGAAAATACAGTCAACTCTCGCCTTGCGGACACCCCGCTATTGCGGACGCTCGCTATTACGGACAAAATCCAGATCCCCGGCAAATAAGGTTTGACTGGAAATGACGCCCGTTATTACGGATATTCGCTATTACGTACACTAAACGACCCCACGAGCATGTCCGCTTTAACGAGAGTTGACTGCAGTACTGAAAATACTGCCGCTACTTAATGGACTTTCTCAAATAACAGACACCAAATTGTGGTTCAGAAGGTGTCCCCTATAGTGGGAGTCGACTGTAGCTGGTAGATTTCAAGCTGTTGTTTTCCTGGCACCAAAAATAGTGTGAAACAACAGCCTGGAAACTGTGTTTGCAGACTATAGGGTGTATTGATTAATGGAACAGCATCTAATGTTACAAGTTCTGCGTTGCTTATGCTTTTAGTATTTTTTTAGGACAGTGAATGTAACAAAGTGTCGAACGACTGGGAAAATGTGATAGTTTTACCACAGTTCTGTTTGTATACATTTTACTGTTTAGAACTTTAGAAGTGACTTGCCTGGGCTGGAGAATGTTGTTTGTTAACAAGTTTTGCTGTACACAACCCAGTGGTTTTAACACTATGTCTGTTCTAGTTTTCTGTTTCTCTAGTCAAGGTGGGTTAATTTGCTTTCATAATTTTGTACCTTTCAGGTCCTTAAAATGTCACTTATGGATTTTCTGGGCACGTGGTACTCAAAAGGCCCTTCTCAGATTACAATAAGCTATCACGGAGTGCAGGTCTTTCTTAGCCCAAGCAAAGTTAATTCTTGTGTAATATATCAGAATCACTTGTTGGCTCAGCTGTGGAAAGGTAAGATTTTCTTGGATTGGTAAAATTTACTCCTGTTAGAATTCATCAGATAACCTTGTGGCTGTAATTTGGGAGTTGTTTTCAGCAGTTTTTTTGTGCAATTGTGTTGAAGCATCTGCAAGCTACTACACATACATAAACATACGCATAAAGCCTGGATAGCCTGGAATTCCCTTTGTCTAAACAGCCCAGAAAGTCTGGAGCTTCGTAATCTAGAAACTAAGTAAAAAAGCCCTGGAAATTTAAAGTTTTATAAAAACTTGAAAGCCCAAAAAGAGGTAGACTTTATCTTAAAATTAGGTAAAACTGATTGCTGTCAACAGAAAGATATATCTGCTTTGATTGCGAACCTCTAATAATAACATTGCAAAACTTCATTTTTTGGCTCCTAGCTTAAAAAAAAGCCCTCTCTTGCATTTGTGTTACTTTGTTTAGTATCTTTCAGGCGATTAAACTTTTGGGTGTGGTTTATGTTTAATTTTATGCTGTCAGTCTGCAACCTAAGAGGCCACGTTTTGTTAACTTTTGTTTATGTTCTATTTAGGATCACAGCCTGGATCTTCTGTCACTGAAGAAGTCAAGAGTAACCCTGACAAGTCATTAGAGGTAAGCTAGAGGGGTTTTCAATTGTCATGAGTGTCGTAAAATCTACTAAAGTAAAAGCTCTAATCAATCACAAAAAACAGTGACAGGCAATCCAGTGAACCAATCAGAACTCTAAGTAATTAAATGTAGCTGGCATGAAGGACGGGAAAAATTGTGTGAGCAAGCCACGATTGGTTTTGGTTTTGTTTCTGATTGGTAAAGAACCATGCAGTAAGGAAAAAACAAAGCGCATGCGAATTAAAACTACTTTCGATTTTCAAGCGAAAACCACTCTAACTTCTTCAGTGAAGTAATATGTGCAATTTACATGTGATTGGTCCAGGCATGCAGAAATGTTTCGTTTTATGTTTGAATTATACCCAGCACTTATTTTCTTGTTTTCTCCTGTTTAGGTGAATGTGAAGTCTGATAATTCTAAAGCCTCAATTTGTTTTCAAGATGGAGGAGAAGCTATTAGTTTAATCATGTCATTCAATCTCTCTCTTCATCGGAGGAACAGAAAGGTACGTTTTTAAGACGATCTGTTCACTAGTCTACACATGTACAGTGTAGTTGGAACTAACATGGACCAAAACTTTTATGCAGTGCCCTGTATAACCTTGAATCTCCATTTCTCAATACAGCTTGTTCGTAACTGCTTGCATACCGTAATTTGCTTTCATCCACGTCACTCCACTTACTCGCTGTGCACCTTCTCATCAGTATCCGATCCTCCCATGTCCTTCAATTTACCTAAAAAAATCTAGTTTACTACCGTTTTGTAATTTTGTGACTAGGTTCTTTTCTTCTCTAGGCTTACATGTAGATACCTAATCATCTCTTTGCCCTGCCCTTTATATGCAAGGAGCTATTTTTTTAAATTCTGTATCATTATTTTCCCTTTCAGACCCAGTACACAGCTTCAGTGGGAATTCAAGCATTCGTTCCGAGCAGACAACAGACAAGAGATCCTTGTGTAATCGTTGGAAATGAGTTGATATCTGTGCCTTGGGAGTGCACCTTTACTGTAAGTGAAACAGTCAGTTTATCTGCACGACTGTGAAATTAAATAACATCAGAGACCAAGGCTCTGCCTTAAAAAAATGATAGTTCTAACCAAGGAAGTTTCACTACTGCAAAATTTTGTGATTAGAACTATGTTAATCTGTTGTATTCAAAGCTTTTGTGAAGTCAGTCATATTCAAGTGAATTGATCCTAACATAAAACCTTTCTTCACTAACTTTTCACCTAAGTTTTTCTTGAGCGAGCGACTCAATTTAATTTCTAGAGGGTAGGAAACGCAAATAAAGAAAATCTTCGTCTGGTGCATTACTGACTCAAGTGACGTGCCGACAAATTCTTAAAACTTAGAAGTTTGTCAGGAGAATTTATATTTTAATCTTGGAGCTGTTGAGATCCATTGTTTGCTGTTTTTCACATGTTGGCTTTTTTTTAACTGCAGGGAAGTAGATCTGCTGGCCATTCCACAGTGGCAAGAGTAACGTCTGAACAGAACTTTTCTCTGTTGCTCAGACCTGAATGTGTTCCAGTATTCTGGGACCTCCATGAGGTAATTTATTAACTTAATGTGGTTTTCTTTTCCTTGCCTTTTTTTTCATATGATCTAATCTTTCAGTCTTATGTCGTGCCTCAATGGGTTTTTCATTCAAATTCCACTTATTTTTCAGGAGTATACCAGCTTATTGGATCTGAGACATGTAAGCAGTTTGCTTGGATTGCTAAGGAAAAAGGTAGAAGAACAGTCTTCACCAAAACAGGTATTGACAATTACGTTGAAAATTGATTAAAAGAAAAATTAATGTCATTTTTGTTCGTTTGACATGTTTCAGTGGTGATATTTGAAGAAATTTGTGCTTGAATTAAGGCAAAATGTTACCCAGTCTTACACGACGCGAAATGCCGTCTGTTCATTTAACCAATCGATAATCAACGCAAACGCGCTGTTTGTCCAATCAGTTAGCAGCACTACCACAACCAATCGTGACCTCGGCTTCCATGCATTTTCGCGCGCTTGACGCCGGCTGCATGTTTAGATTTCGAGTTGTAATTGGTCCGTTGCGTTTTTGGTGTTTGTTGTAATTGGCCAGTTGTTTTGTTGTTGATAAACAAAGAATGATGGTATTTTTCGGTAGTGAAGTGAGAAAGATGAATATTATTGTTCATCATGTCAGGACCGTGGGACAAAGAAGAAAACTGAGTTCCCGACAGGAATCGAAACCCATAATCTCCCAAACACTGGGCAGGGGCTCTTACAACCGACCTACGGAGAGACTCGTGATGAGCAAGGCGGCCAATTTACTAGGTTCATTGTAACACGCGTACTGCATACTGCTAGGATCAGCAATGTCGACATATAGTTTACTGTAGGGTGATAATGGTCAGGTACTCAGATTTTTTCTTTGTTATCATTATCATGTTTGGATGTTAAAGTCGTTTTAAAATTTTGTTTTACGAGAATCATTTAAACTCGCTCTGTTCACATACTCAGCACATGCCACGAGATATATCAGAGTCTCTTTTCTTTCCTTTATTGTTTGTTTTCTGCTAACATGCTCGTTGTTGCCGTTTTTTGTTTAAGATTTTTATAAACTGCAAAGGGGTGAGGCTTTCTGTAGAAATGGATGTATACGAAGAACTATTGAATGTCAGCTTCGAAGATATAAAGGTAAACACACTTTTATAATTGTTTACTGTACTTCATCTGAAATCTTGTACAGGGATTTGCACTTTTATCATGTTTAGAGTTCACCCCGTTTGGAGTTTACCCCCACCGACTGTGAGCTTCTTGTTTGAAAGAGAGCGACTTGTTAGCGTCATTCTAGGCCAAAACGTTAAGAGTACTACCCATACCACCTGAAGAAAACTGAGCTTTCTCGAGCGTATTTCTTGATCCCGCGAGTAAACACCCGCGCGTTTTTACCCGCGAGACCACTTGCGAGTATTCACCCGTGCGTGTTCAGTAGCGTGTCCCGGCCAATGTACACATGCAACGCATAACAAATCTTTATTTAATTCTAAAAAAAAAATTGATCGTTGGTAAACTATTACAATAAATGTTTAAAATTTACATTCTTCTCATTTATGTTTTTTTTATTGATTTTATTTTCAGGCCGAATTTAACCGAGACCAGCACCATACAACTTTGGAACTGAGTATCAAAGATCTTGAGGTAAGCCCGCAAACTATGAAAACGACACCTTCTACCACCCTCCTCCCTCCCCTTCGATTACGGCTCCAGTTAAATCTATTCTTTGGTTCAAATTTAGAATTTTGCTGAAAATTCTAGATAAACTCGAAAAGACTCGGGCCATCTAGTCGGTTAAGGATCGAGTTTTTCGTGAAAAAAAGTATATTCTTTTGTTTTTATGTTAATTGGCCTTCGTGGTCCCGATCGCATCTTGCAGAAGTCAAAAGAATATTTGGATTAAGACAAGGCCATGGAGGCCAATTAACATGAAGACAAAAGAATACAGGTTTTTTCGACCATTTTGAGAAAAAGGTGTACAGTGTATATTCTCTTGTTAAGCTATATGAATGAAAACTCCTGAACGCGTTCTTATGGACTAATAAAATGTTACTTTCCACAGGTAGAGGACTGCACAGATAAAATAATTGCACTTCAACAACAGAGGTCTAACGGGATCAGTTCCCTGTCGCTTATGAGATTTTCACTCATGCAGGATGCAGCCAAAGAAGAGGAGAGAACAATTGTTAGGGTACATTTTAAGAAGCTTACATGATGTGTAGTTTAGAGAAAAAGTAGCTGTCGTTTTAACGCCAGGGTAATGATTTGGAATTTAACTGTTATTTCGAACTAAGCGGTAGATTGACTTCTTTCCCTTGACAGGGAACGAGGTTGAGTTGCTATTCAGTTCTAGCGGTTAGTTTCGCTAATGCTTCCTTTTTCTTTCTCTTTATTCGCAAGCTTAGGATCTAAGTTAAGTTTTCATTATATAGGTGGAATTTTTCCCCCACAGCGCGCGCTGTCATTGGCGAGGTGCGCCGTTTTCCTCAGTCTTCGTTGTGCATACAGTAAAAACCCACGAGTAAGAACCTACCTTTTTCCACTTGAGCCTAGACCGTCTCTTAAATAAATGGTAGTTAACACAATTTTAAGCTTTTAAAGTTCTTAAAAGGTTCTTAATTTCTAAAGAAAAGTTTACATTGTTGCCAGTAGAACGTTCAGTAGTATTCGGCCTATTCCTTGTATAAAATTTGTATCCCCATGAGTGTTTATGTAAAAATGAACCACCAATCACTTAGAACATGAAATTATATACAGGTAAAGAAATTCCTGTCCTTTTAGGCTAAATAGGTTCTTATAAAAAGGGGGTCTAATTTGCGAATTTTGGCGTAACAGGTTCTTATGTTAGGCTCTTACTCGCTGGTTTTTACTGTATAACAAATCCACCGAGGGAAACATTAAGATTCGAGGGAAATAAGATTAACTGGCTTCCTGAGGGACCAGTCATTAAGTGTTAACTGTTGAGTGTTCTGCTTTTTCACAGAGACTTCACATTGAACTTGGAAATTCAACAATTTTCATTCAAGAACAGCTGATTTTAAAGTTGCTGCAGTTCGCTGGCATCAAAGAGAAAACTCAGTTATGGGGCGAAGAAACGAACGCAGATCAAGAAAATGCCAACGAAAATCTTCCAGCTTTCCTAACAACGAGACGATTTTATTTTGAAAAACTTCATGTGGAGCCGTTTCAAGTCGTGGTGACTTGCAATCCTGCCAACGCTCTCCCGGATGAACTACAGAGTTTAAAAACTGCGCTGGAAATTCCTGCCGGGTTCCCGCCCCTGATGGAGAACGCCAATGTTCAGTTTGGTAAATAACATTTAGACTGTATTTCCTTTTTATTGAAGTTGCCAGGTATAGTAATTTATTGCGCGTTACCGAATTTACAATGTACAAATCTTTAACCAACTATAATTTAAGACATTTCTCCTCAAATATACCACTTTGATCTTCGCCTTGAAAATGCCATTTTAATCGAAACAGCCCTCGTCCTAGTCTTCTTCGTAGCCACTAGCCACGAAGCGTTGCATGGCGCGTTAGACTGTTCACAGCCCCTATTTTTCCGTGAAGTCGTAGAGGTCGATCGTTGAGTTCGAGGGGCCGCAATCTGGGCTTCTGAAAGTGAGCGAAAACTGGGGAGAGTACAAAATGCCCGTGGTCCACCCCCACACTATTAACACCCAGCGCCCCTACCCACGGGCATTTTGCACCTTCCCGAGTTTTTCGGCCCTTCGAACTCAACGATCGACCTCTGTGAACGTTGGACTGTGAACGTTGTAACAAAGCTAGCTAACGTTGTACTTCCTTAATTGCCAATCTTATTCATTTCCTCTTTTGTTTTCTTGCAGGAGAATTTTTACGGACTGGAATCAGCTACAAAACATTAGTTTCTCTCGGTCGAGACGCCAGGAGACATTACCTAAAGGTTGGTCAATATAAATTTATGAATTATACACTGTTAACCTGGCACAGTTTTCCTGTGTTGTGCATTTAAACTATTTTATTTTTTGTTTTCTAGGAGATCGGCCGCCAGTCAACATCCCTTCTTGGCTCGCTACATCTACTTGGTAACCTCTCCAGCCTACAGGATGAAATTGCCGATGGACTCGCTGACCTGAAGGAGACTGGTGACTACATGGGATTCGTCAGACACGTGCGAGGTGGCCTGGCTGAGTCCTACTACAAGGTGCGACAAATGAAAGCCCTGGGAACCCTTTGGGTAGAACTCTGGGGTAGATTTTGTTGTCATTAAACTGGGAAGGTGGTCAGGCAACTTGAGGTGGCGAAATTATATTCTGAATTCACCAAAGTGATGATTGAAACCGAGAAACCCTTTGAGTAGACCCCTGGGGTAGATTATTTTGTCATTAAACTGGGAAGGTGGCCAGGCAACTTGAGGTGGCGAAATTTTATATTCTGAATTCACCAAAGTGATGATTGAAACCGAGATACCCTTTGGGTAGGTCCCTAGGTGAAACAACACTGTAAATGCTGGCGTTAAAATTTACACAGTGAATGAAGTAAAATCCCTGGTAATCCATGAAATCCCCTGCGATACATTCAAAAGTCCTACGTAGGGGCAAAACGTTGCCTAGGATACTTATTGTGGCGGACTTGTATTCGCAAACTAGATTTCTAGGAACCTTTTGGATGAATTCTCAGGGATTTTTTAACGCAGAGTTACAAGTCTATCAAGGATTTTGATGTAGCGAGAACTCAGAAGGCATTAAAATCCCTTGCAATCTTCCTGTAGGACCCTACAATATATTTTAGTGTCTTAAAATTGTCTAACCGTGTGAACAGGCTCCCTTGCAGCCAAAAAAACAAAAACAAAACAAAAAACGAGTCGAGGATGATCCATTTTGTTTTAATCATGATTTTCTGGAGTTGGAATTTTTAACTATCGAACGTCAAAATATATCGTTCAACTTCATCCGAGCATTCCTGGCGCGCCACAAGAATAACGTTACCCGCAATCACTTTCAACGTTGAAATTACGAAATATCGTACGATCTCTTTGTCTCGAATGTCATTCGCCTGGTCGTTCGCGTCTCATTTTAGTACATGGTTCTTTGCAGTTCGCAGATTCGTGGTCAGCTTGCATCACGCAGGCTCCGCAATCAAATACTCCATCGTCGAGTAATAATACGCCCGCAAGCAGCTCAAACGCGTCCATGAAATCTGTCCGTGGCGTTGTGGGGAGTTTGACGAGTTTTCTTCTTAGTCCACCAAGAGATACGGGTCAAGGAAGACTGCAGGTTGTAACACGTGCATTATTGATGTCAATTTGCTTCTTATTTGTGTTGTCTCGTTTTCGTGTATGACCGGGAGACTTGATAAATCGCAGGGTCATGGATCCAATAGCGTGTTGCTTGTGTTGTATGAAGTTAAAGGGACTGTGTCACGGCTAAGTTAAAGTTTATTTTATTAAGTTTGCCGAGTACACGCTATGAAACTTAATGTTTGCAAAGAAATTACTTCTATGGATCTAAATGACAAAACCATAGCTTTATTGCAACCAAATGTGTCTCCCGGGCGTTATAATTTACAATGACAAGCAAACAAGTGTTAACTCTGAAAACTGTTCAGCCCAACAACATTTCAAAAACCTATATCGCAATCCGTTTCAATTTTCGTCGTTTTTGGCCATCCATATTTTTTTTTGTATTTGATGTGTTATCAAAATGTTCCTTAACTGTTTTAACAGGATATTTTTATATTTTAACGAATTTGATGGTCCCTTTAACTTTAAATAATAGTTAAAGTAATTGAATAACGAGAGCAAATAAGGACTTTATTTTTAACTACCAGAAACTCTGTAGATCTTAAACAGATAAAACAAGTACATTTTTTTCTCAAAGAACGACGTAAGAAGAGAACGAAAAACTGGGTTAAACTGAAAATTCAAGATATCTTCCAGACGTGAACGGGAAAAACGTTTCTTACGCTTCAATTTCCGTGCTCTGTTTTAGCTCTCCAACTCACCCGCTAACTCGCCACCGGACAGTCCGGGAAAGAATTTGGCGCCCAGAAGACTGATACCAACAGACTCTGAAGACCATGATTCATCAGGAAGCGAGGAGAACAGTTTCTCGTGTATCCAGTCTGTGGACGGCTGGGAACTGGTACCGAAGGATGTTCACAGAAAGTTAAAGGGGCAAGAGTTTCTAAACAGACTGCAAGTGAGCATGCGTGGTGAAGTGAACAAGGACGAAAAGTAAGAAAAGGCTTCACTTGGTGTGAACGAACAAACCATTTTCGTCCCCAGAGCCACTTGTCCTTCTTAGCCGGCGGAGTTCGTGCACGAGAAATAAGTGCCTTTGGGGACACATGATTTGATTGGCTGAGTTTTAACAAAAGGAAAACCAATCAAATGAACCGTTTTATGTACAAGAGTTTAAAAACGATTGATTTGATTGGCTAGATTTGAAACTCCCTTTGTTAAAATTTAGCTTATTAAATCAATGTGCCCAGAGCCACGTGTTTCTCGTGCACAGGCTCCGCCGCCTAAGACACACAAGCGGCTCCGGGGACGAGGTTGCAAAAAAAAGAACGAACGAACGGACAGACAGACAGACAGACAGACTGACTGACTGACTGACTGACTGACTGACTGACCAAGACATAACAGACAGATAGTAAACAACAAAAAAAAATAAAGAAGCTTTAGCCTTGTCGATGTTTTGGCCGTGAACTGGTAACAATTTACTCTCCAAGAACAGATTGTCTTGATGAACTGCTAACGCTCAAAACTTCAGCTGCTTTTTTAAGTGGTGGTCATTGAGCAGGCTGAATCACGAATAATATTCTCAGACAAACGAGAACGCAAAAAACGCAAATCTATAAAGGGGACTTATCCAATCTATCAACCGCTTGTTTTCTGTCTTTGTTTTTCTATAACTCTTTTTCTCCATTTCCATCTTAGCTATCGTTGATCATCCGTACTTCCTAAAAGGATCAGTATTATTTGAGGGAATTGTTTTACAGAATAAAATCTGTAGCCTGCAGTGCAGGCGTTTTCCGTGGGCGCGCGTAGTACTAGTTCGCGATCAAAATGCGTTCGAATATGCTCACTAAATACGCCTGCTTTGCATGCTATAATGATTGTGTCCCTTCCTGCTCTCCTTCACAGATTTGTCAGTTGTTTAAAGCTGCGTCATCGGAATCTCGAGGACAAACTGAACGCCCTGGTAACGAGTCAGCACGTGTACTTCATGAGGGTCGGCTCACCATCAGCTGACCACGTGGTTCTCACAATCAAACTTTTCAACCTGTACAAGGCGCGACACAAAGACCAAGGTATGTGATAAGTGCGTTATTGCCTGACTTCAACTCAAAAACATTTAGTTTGCTAAATGAACAATGTTCTCTTCCAGATCAAGAGCATTACTTGGAATTACTGATGAGAATATCAGGAGGCAAACGACTGTCCCTCCCCTCCCCTAATCCTGCCGACAGTCCCCTAGTCCGGTGTGGCTCTGTAAAAATTGCACACAAAGCGACGAAAGTAATAAACGAGACAAAGAAAAAAAGCGAGGAAACTGGGTCAAGCTAGCAAGTCACGCCAACACTATCTTGCAGCTGACAGAGTGTGCTAGCTGCACCCGAACGCTTTGGACTTTCGCGCCCGCAAAATAAACCGCCTGTTCTGCAGGCTACCTCGCAGCCGGCTTTTATTTAAGAGTGCACGTACATGGACGCAACTGCTGTTGAATTGCTGCAGTTTTCAAGAAATCTTTATTTTGTATTGTTGGTTTTTTTTTCTAGTAGAGAGTCATCGTGAGGTGATCTTTCCGATGCTATTTTCATACAATGTCGGAGAGATAACCTCAAATTTACCAGGAAACCAGCTAGGGGTTTCTTCTAATTGGGTGTACTGTGGCGTGATAATATATATAATAATTTTCTACTCCATTCTCAATTTTGGTAATAATTCAGTGTAACTGTCTGTCTGAGTTGGAACGTGTTTCGCTCGTAGTTTAATTGTCTTCGATTAGACTGTATATAACAGACTGTCATTGGGGTAAATTTAAGTGGCACATTGATAAGTTATTATCGTAATTTATTGTCAGAAATGCATTGCAGATCATTCTCAAGCTTTATAGTCGTGCGAACTTCTCAGGTGGATGTTTCTTTTTGGGGTGGGGGTGGGGGGGGGTAGGGATTAACGTGTAAATAAAAGTAAATATCATTTTTCACTATATACAGATTTATCCTGGATTTACCCTTGCTGTTACAAACATAACGAGGGGAGATTGTTTTCTATTACATTGTAAAGATTTTGCTATGGTTTTCATTGCCTGCTTTACTTTCAAAGAACTTTATATTATCATAAATAAATAATCTATAAAATTAGGATAAACAGATAGGGTGATTTTACAAAACTGGTGAAATTAAGGGGTTGTTTTTTATTTTAAATTAAAGAAAAAAAAAATTCCTTTTTTTTTTTTTTTTTTTTTTTTTTTAAAAACTTAGCCGTTGAGAATCCCCAAATTAAGGTTATATCTTCCTTTACATGTTCAAAGATAATGTTATTTTATGGCTTACATTGCCTACTACTAATTTTTAGAACAGTTTAGACCAAAAATCTGCGAAATTCCCGTGGCATGGCTCCTTTAAGTTGTTAAAAGGTGAAAAGGAAACACGCATTGATACTGTTTACTACTTTTTTCACAATTTCTGTGAATCACTCTAAAGTCGACTAAATTCGACAAGTTTAGATATTTCAGTTGGCAGTTAAAATTAGCTTTATAGTTCACTGATTGCTTGTCAGGGCCAGAAGTATTTTGTTAAAAAAATATATTTATATTTCTTAAAATGCATTTAACAAAGAGCTATAACAGATTTATGACTGAATATTCGTATGAAAGGCTATCAGAAAAATTAATCGCCATATTGTGTATATAAAAAGTTATGTTCAGCAAAAATGACCCGATTTTTGCGCGTACTTAGTGGCGCGCATAAAATTATTTTCTGTATAAACGAAGCATTTTGGCACTTCGCTACGATATGCTCTCGCTCTAGGACGTTTTGTCACAACCAAGGTCAATATCTATTTTCTTTAACTGTTTGCCATACATTTCTTTAATGCTACTTATGAGAATTTAGTCTTAGATCAAGAGAACATTCCCTTGTTGGCTCACAACGTTTTTTATGAGGCGAGAAGAAAAAATGTTTATCTCTGTGGGAAGTTTTAAAGGTTGAAGTTGGTTGGGGTTCACTGTTCTTCTGGTGGATTTAGTATTTTCTAAATAAATGGTTCATTCTGTAATCTTTTGTTTCATTTTGTTATTTTAACTACACTAGAATTCGACTTTACAGCGTTTCTTATGTTTGAACTGTTCTTGTAACAGAATATCTAAGGTCTATCGTAGTTCCGCCCTTTCAACAAAATTCTGCATTTAGTAGAATTTGGGAACGAACCAATGTTTTTGGTATAGAAATGGCCTTCATCGAGTTTAGCACATTTAATTCCAAATATGATACTGTTTTAATTTTTAGAAAAAAAATCAGATTAATAGTAATTATAAAATTACGATTCTCAGTTCGCCTTTGTAGGGCGTGCTCCACCTTTTATATAATAGTCCGTTACTTGGATAAGTTGTCGTATCGATTCTCATCGTATTCCTTAGTTAAAAAAACCCTGTTTTTCTGACTTTAAGAATTATGTCAGTTTCTCGTATATCTAATCGCGTCGATGCCGTTTGGTTACAGCACTAGAGGCTCGCCACAGTACACGTTTTGACGGCATATACAGTTTCAACCGACCCGCACCAGTATCTGTCCGAGCGGGAAGTTGTTTTTTCCTTCGATTAGTTTCTGCTTGATCATTGTTTTGCAGAAGAACGAATAGCACCGTTTGTCGGCCCGATCACCTATAGTGTAAACTGAGTCTGAAAGGGTGCCAGGTTGCTTAACATATGCTGACGTATCCTTAGTGTTCATGGTATTTCTGAGTGATAAAATATGGACACTTTTTGGTCAGCAATTTTCAATTTGATCGTGTTAATTACCGAGTGGACGAATAAAATCGGAGATACTGCGAGCACCAATTACTTTCAATTTTTGAAGAGCTCGCCCTTTTTCCGAGTGCACAAAAAGAATCGTTAACTCTTCGGGTACCCTCACTATCAATTTTCGAAGTGATTGTGCATCTTCCAATTGAACAGAAAGGACATCGGATATTCTTCGGGTAACAATCTTCCAGGTATTCGTGCTACCCTGAGTGGCCAACAGGAATCGCAAGCTCTTCGTAAAGTTTTTCCTCTAACCAAGATACGCACAAGAGTCGCCATGATCAAACATTTCGTGTGCGTCGGCGTTTCCTTTGTTTTATCTTATTGACGATAATCCTTGCCAGCAGATCACCAAACTCCAACACTGTAAGAATACTGGCGCCGAGAAATAATCCCAGCTGACCACCAATGTCACCTAAAGACAAATGGAAGATATTCTGGCAGTCAACAGGGAGGCGGAGGAGACCTCTTCACACATGATAAATGCTTAAGTCATTTTTGGATATAAGTTATTTTTTGACAGCTGTTGAATATGCCATGGCAGAAACCCTGTGAAAAAAAACCTGTGGAACCCCTGACAACTTAATCGATTAAATGGAAAAACCTCTTGACGTACAAACAACAACAAAAAAATCAAGCAAGCAAACAAGCAAACAGACCGATAAACAAACAGACGAACGAACAAATAGGCAAGCTAACAAACAAGCAAATTTAAAGCTAGCAGACAGACAAAAGACAGTTACAGACAGACAGGTTAAATCCTGACAAAAAACAGGTTAAATCCTGTTGCAGTTCTTAAAA
This sequence comes from Oculina patagonica, assembly GCF_052425735.1. Classification (NCBI taxonomy): domain Eukaryota; kingdom Metazoa; phylum Cnidaria; class Anthozoa; order Scleractinia; family Oculinidae; genus Oculina; species Oculina patagonica. The sequence continues at coordinate 10,170,451 of NC_135764.1, read as the reverse complement.
ACTCACCAAACAAACTTTCCTGATCGTATGCTTGCCGCTGGGTTATAAGCGTTACTTGCATTTCCTCAAAGTACACATCCAACTCAAGGAAGTTGTCCCTGTTTGAAGATAAAGCTGATTCAGTAAAACGTACTACTTCTCCCTCTTAGTTCTGCAAAATCTTGAAAAATGAACTAATTATATACTATGTATAATCAAACGTTTCATTGAACCAACGTTTTATTCTTTGTTGTTCCTTACCTAAGATAATGTCTCATGACGTCCTTCCTGACGTGTTTTCTCCGCGCCAGTACCTCGGAGAAATGTTTGGCGGGGGTCTGGGCGTAACTTAGCTGTACCTGGTATTTGGTGATCTCACAGGGGACTGGGCACTCGCAGTTGTTGCTTTCGTTTCGAAAGATCTCTGTGTATTGTTAAAAGGAAAAATGTGGTTGAAATTAACATGTGGACAAAAGAGAAAAAAAAAAAAAACACTCTGATCTCTTTGAAAGATAAACTCGTTAAAGTTGCTGCAGTAAACTTACCCATAGCAGGCCAAACACAATTTTTGACTTCCTGGGGTAGACAGGGGGGAGCCTCGCCTGTAATAGAGAATTAGTGTTAAATACCATTAGTACTTGCAGATATACCTGTTATTCAATGATTTGAGTGGTATATACTTTGTGAGATATACAACGAGTAAATTCTTATTGCTTTCTCACCAAACAACCATACATAAGAGCCGATGTCTTTCCAACCTTGTAATTTGCCATAACACTGATCAAGGTATAGGAAGGAACAAGTTGTTATCAGTTGTCGTATTAAGTTGCCATTTTTTGTTGTTGCGTTCTTTTGGTATTATCATTACCAAAATATGGGTCAACACAGCCAAAAAAGCGACTCTTTTTTTTTAGCACCTATCACGTTTCCAAATTTGATTTTGGAAACATCATTTGCAATCATTCTTCCTCTTAATAGCTGAAACGTTGAAGCTTTGCATAGTTCGCTACTTACCTTCCAAATCGTATGATCTACATTTACACATGTTGATGACGTAATCAGCTCGGCATTTGAGGAGGCAAGCAGACTTGGTGTACTTTTTGAAGCCAGCTAAGTGTTTGTCTTCACATGCTGTTTTGAATGGGCGCGGTAGATTGTGCATCTGATGAAAACAAAATGGAACAAAAGATAAAAGTTATTTAGAAACCGCACACTAGCTTATGGTGGGAGGCGCGGAGGCCTAATGGTGCGCTCGACTCCGAGTCGAACGGCCCGGGTTCGAGGCCTGGCCGGGGCGCTGCGTTGTGTTCTTGGGCAAGACACTTTACTCTCACAGTGCCTCTCTCCTCCCAGGTGTACAAATGGGTACCGGCGAATTCACTGCTGGGGGGTAACCCTGCGATGGACTAGCATCCCATCCAGGGGGAGTAGCAATACTCCTAGTCGCTTAATGCTACAGGAACCGGGATAAGCTCCGGCTGTATGAGCCTCATGGCTCGGACACAGACTTTACTTTACTTACACTAGCTTATGAAGCTAAATGATTGAAGCCATTGCAATTCCGTATTACAGCACTGTTTACTAAATTTCGAAATGCAATCCAAGCCAAGCTTAAAACACGCGATCCTTACGTTCAAATGCAATTGCAAGCATAGTCATTGGCCCTCGCATTGTTACAACTTAGTTAGTCATTCTTTTCTTTCTGACCCGGGAGTCACCGAAATTTGTCGAGTACTGTGTTTGCAGAATTGAACTTTTTTTCCGGGGGTGGAGACAAAACTGTTTGGTTACTTTAAAAACACCAGAAAACTTAGAGGTTATAATAACGTTTTGTCCGAATTATAACCTTGTAGCGTTTTTCGTAACAAGAGTTATTGCGAAAATTGTTTCGGGAAATAACAGTATTTGTGCAGCCACCAAATAGAGTGTTTTCATGGCAGTCATGTTGGAGGAGTCAAACAATAAAAGATATTTGCATAAAAATGATTTTTTCCCAAAGGAAATCATTCTATTGTTTCACTCCTCCAATATGGCCGCCATGAACACATCTATTGGTACCCTTCTTTTTTCCGAAAAAAAGCACTGAATTGATGCCAAAATTTGCATAGAGATTAAGTTTTTTTATGTTTAGAATATGTGAAAAGGCATATATATGTGGGAATTTTGATGACTTAAGAGTAAAACCAGCAATTGTTTGGCAGGTCACATTTTCGTCACAATTCTCACGTACCACTTCCTTCCTGAGCCCGCAGAATGTATGCGTCCCTGGCTGAATTGCAAAACCGAGTTCATTGATCAGCGGTGGTTCTTCCTGGTCATGCACCATGACCTTGAACCCAGACGAGTCTCTGAGCGATCCATAATATTGATCTTGTTGAACACTGAGAGATAATCTGAGAGCGTAATCCACGCCTGCACGTTGTACTTTTAAAAGAGGGTGACCTTTCAAACCTGTTAAACAGGAAATAAACCAGTTATGGGAGCAGTGTCCCAAAACATTACGCCAATCTTAGTTTACGACTTTTAAGTTAAGTTAGACGTTTCAAGGACAGTCATAACGTTATGATAAGTTCAAAATTCGAGGATATACATGTAGTTAAGAGAAAAAAGGTTAAAGGGACCGTGTCACGGATTTAAGCCAAACTTAGGCATAGGAAATGACCATCAGATTCGTTTAAATATACAAAATAACCAGTGAAGGAACATTTCAATGACACAGCAAATACAAAAGAAGGCAAGGATGGCCAAAAGCGACGAAGATTGAAACGGATTGTGATGTGAGCTTTTGAAATATGGTCCGGCGGAACAGTTTTCAAAGTTAATCTTGTCTGCTTGTAACTTTAAATTATAACGCCCGGGAGACACATTTGACTGCAATGAAGCTATGTTTTTTTCATTTAGAATCATAGAATTAATTTCTTTGCAAACATTTAGTTTCATAGCGAATATTTGACAAAATTTTATAACATAAAATTAAATTAGTCGTGACATAGTGCCTTTAAAATAGATTATGAAGAGTTGAAAAATTTGAGCCAAATTTTAAGATGCTCCGTGCATCCGTGAGGTAAAGAAACCCATCCTTTCTGGTTGTTCATGCCTTTCTTCTCCAATTAGGAGCTCGAAACTTAATAGTAAAAATGTAATTTTTTTTATTTCAGTTTGTATGTCACAGAATCGCCTAAAATACTGATTTGAATAAGTGGAAAATGCTATGCGAATAAAGTATCAGCGATTCTTCAATACAGTTCATTTACTCGCAAAACAGAGGCATTCCAAAAAGAAATCTCAGAAGAGTTTTTGATTAATGATTGAAAAATACAAAAACAGGTACAAAAAAACAGTAATTAAACGAAGATGATGTAATTATGTAGCCTACTTAGTATCAGTTGGCACTTTTCCAGAAACACCTCGAACAGATATTCGGGGTACTCACATCTGTTTGAAAATAGGGGGCATTATGTTGGCACATGTCACCGGCTGAAAAAAAAATTATCTTCAACTACAGTCGAAGTTCTCGTAAGTGGACACCCTCGGGACGCGAAAAAAGTGTCCGTAACTGGAGCTGGCCGCTTACGAGAATAGTTCTCGTAAGCGGCCACTAGAGGTGTAGGGGATAAATGGCCGCTTAAGGGAACTTGCCATGCTAACAATAACCGGACGGACGTGGAAGACGACAAAACAAGCACTGAAATATGGCACTGTAATTACTTTAAAATCATTGTGACGAACGGCAATGTGAATTTGATTGATAAACACAAGATGCAGAGGTTGTTATTAGGATTTTCTTTGGGGTGTCCGCTTACGGGAGCTTAAAAACAAGAAAGAGTCTAAGTCGTAATCTCTGAAAGTGTCCGCAGCCGTTTACGGGAATGTCCGCTTACGAGAATGTAAAAATACAGAGTTTGTATGGGAGTTAAAACGGGGATTCAAACAAGGCGGCCGTAAGTAGAGCTGTCCGCTTACGAGACTGTCCGTTAAGAGAGCTTCGACTGTAACTGGCGATTGCTCCTTTAAACTGATGACACATCGAGATAATACATGCAACTTAAACTACACTAAACCTACCTGAGTTAAATGTATAGCAAAGTCCAAACTCAGTTATTACTGCGGTGAAGTTCTCAGGCCCACACGGCTGCGACTTCCATCGACATTTTTTGATCATGTGATCGATTCGATGCCCGTGAGTCCTCACGAACTGCGCAAAATCGAACGAGTCGTCAAAGTCGAAAGACGTGTCGTCGAGCACATCTTCGTCATCGTCGTCGTCGGGTTTTTTCGAGTCCTTTTCTCGGCGACGACGACGAAGATAGTTCAGAAAGTTCGGGATCGGCGAGCGCGCGAACAGTACTTCTTCCTTGTTGTCGATGTACTTTTGAGGCGCCAGAATCGACATGACCTGTGGTTGACAGAGGATACAAATTAAAGTGAGTAAGAGTTGAAGTACGGTATTTATCTTACTCTGATTTGCTCTTCTATAACGACTGTTAACGAGAGATTGGTGCAGGGATGGTGCATATGCGAGAGCACCCGCCTCCCACCAATGTGGCCCTGGTCCGAATCCTGGATCTGGCGTCAAATATGCCCCTTAACGAATCAGTGTATGGTGTTATAACGAAGTTTCCAGTATAACAACAGATAACGATTGATATTCTTCACCCTTGCCAAAGTTTCTCACAGTGAAATGTACTGGAACAAAACCCCGGTGTAACAAGTCCCTTGGCACTTCGTTATATCGGGGTTTCATTGTCGATAAATGACACTGCTAAGGGAGTTTACCCGTTCTTTGCGTTTCTTCGCTGAGTTATTGATTGATTTGTTGATATTTTGTCTTTCAAAAACTCAGTCAATCTTATGATACCTGTTATACTTTAGCCTCTGTTATCTCTAAGAACGATAATTACTAATTTCCCTTTTAGGTTCACTAATAACAACAATGCAAGATGCTCACGAGAATAAGGTGATATAAAATCAACTTCTCCCATAAGGTACTATAAGAAATGTATGGAGACCAGTTATAAGAATTTGTATGTTAACATCAAGGCTTAAGCTGAAGCTATTTAATACAGGAATCGTCTTTCTCCATTACAATTTTAAATTCATTACTTATATCAATCAGTATATGGATAAATACAAATTATTTTCTTACCTTTTCGCCGATTGTCCCATTTATCAGGTAATAAGGAAACAAATTAAAATTACAAATTGAAACGGCGGGAAATATGATCTCGTCCAGAAACTCCACTTGAACTGTGGTGGTGATGGGGCGATCAAAGTATTTTTGTATACTCTTCTTGCTCTGTAATAACAACATCATAATCGCAAGTATAAGAATAATAAGCCAAAAGATGCGACGAATCTTCGGCCCAGGCTCAAATATGAAACGAAATCCGTGAAGTGTGAGGCTATGCAAGAAATTTTGCCATAATTCGTAAGTTGTCGGGATTTCCTCTTCCTCTTCCTCCTCCGTGTCGCTATTAGCGTCTTTGTGTTTCTTCTTTTTTGGTGACTGTTGCGGACACGCCATATTTGCGAAATTGTACGAGTTTATTAACCCTCGCTGTAATATCTCCAATAACGAAGTCTGTTGCGTTTTTACAACCACTATATATTCGTCGATCACGGTTTTATCCGGTGTGAAATCCAAGGGATGAAAGCCCCTTGAGTTCAAATAATCTGTATCAACGGGCATTCTTAGCGACCATTATTTACCAACTGTGCCGTTGGGAAGTCTATATCGTCAGCCATTTTCTCTGTGTTCTTGAAAAATTCCCATTGTCGATTTTTCCCTCTCAGTTGGAGTTTTTTCCTCTCAGTTGGAGTTTAAGCACAACTTGTTTAGTTAAATATTCGGTGTCAATTGTTTGAAGTTAACTTCCGTTCAAGAAACGTCTCGCTGTCACTGATTTAACTGACGTTAAATGTAAACGCCGCGATTGCGAAACGATAAACGTTGTACTCAATCGAAGATAGTATCCCAGATGAACTAGCTTTCCTCAATTAATGAATTTTTTCATCAATTTGTAAGTGTAAATGCTTCGATGGAAAAAAGCTAAAACAATTTTCAGTTATTTTGTCCCTTTGTTTCTGTCTGACATGGTTTGGCAGGGTTTCCCACCTGCAGATATTAAACAGTGCTCAATGAACCATTGATAAATCAACCATGTTTCAACTGAAACTGTTTGACGAGCTGCGCTAATGACATAATAGCGCGCTGGTACCGGTCAACTTTTGTGCAAACACTGTCTTGCATGAATTGAAGCAAAAACTGTATGTTCCTGAGCGGCGCTTTTCGTTTGTCAAAACTGCCCGGCCAGACCGGTATATTCGAGAATAGGATTCCGTTGTTAGCGAGATTTGTCCCGTCAAATAAGTCAATATATAAATATTACACATTGTTATGGTGGATTTGTGGAAAAATCTCACGGAAAAGGCTCATTTCACATTCAAAACCACTGGAACGGCCGGTCAGTTCTGACAAATGGAAATCGCCCTAAGAAATAAGTACTGCTTTTATCGCTGTGAAATTGACATTGATTTTGGCCTGCCTAATTCCCATCTGATCTATGTGTAGTTTTCGCTCGTAACCAACCTTCTTAGAAAGTTTTACTGAGATACTCAGACAAAAACTATTGAAATCTGTTAGACGGCTTTGACGGCGGTCGATCACTCGTTGTAAGCGAGCGAACTTTATGTAGCGCTACTAACAGATGACAAATTGTTAATCACGATCGTCTTGGTGGCAAACAGTGTGCCAAACATTGCTTGTTGGATATAGTTCCATGAATTGGCAGGCACAAATACCGCCAATTATCGATCATTATCTGACCAGAGCAGATCGACTTTTACGGCTACAAGCACTCACTGAAGTCTGGTATCTTAACTCTTATTTTTTTCCTGCATGTTATATGTTATAAAAGTTATTGAGGCTACCATAACTTTTTTGCTTTGTATATTAAATTTTATATACATCAAACAATCCATGAAATTTCATTACAAACATAATATTGGCGCCATGTTTGTCCAAACTCGTACCCAGGCTGAATTTCCCATCCAGACTCAGAGATCCAGACTTGTATCCAGTCAGCAACCTCGTTCCCAGGGCCTTTATTCGCTGAGGGCAAGGTTCTGGCATCGAGTTCACGTTAAATTGAGTTCAATTTAAAAAAAAAAAAAACTTGAAACAGGAGCAGAACTACATACGGCTTGAAACTGGACCAAATTAAAACGAATTTTGTTACACATTTGAATGATAATTCTCTTCTTTGCTCTGTAATCAGACTTAAACACTTTGCGAAGACCTTTTATGCTCCCCACAAGAAAGACTAAAGCATAAAATCCACCAGATAAGGAATCCTTAAGTACCAATACCTCTACATATTTCCATTTTAAAGAAGCTTAATGTTAAAAATGCCATTTCAAGTGAATTATTCAGTTTTAGGAGGGCTTCGCGAACTAAAGGGGCAGTTTCACCAAGATTTAGTGCAATTTGAAAATCCCATGAAGGCGTTGGTATGAATTATAAATCCACTAATAGTGGCCTGACCCTGCTAAAGCGTACTTTACAAGTTCTGAAAATTGTTAAAAGATGGTTTGGGTACAGACTGGTAGGAAAGAAGTGGCCTAAAACTTGAAAACGTCGGGCCGACGCTTATCTTGACAGTTTTACTTGGAAGAATTTGTATAAAAAAATATTCATTATTCAACAAATTGTCAACGAAACACATTTTGCAGATAGAGAAACTGTAATTATGCAGCGCTTTACAAGACTTCGGAAGAATTTTCGCAACCTACGTATAGCGCAGGATATCTGTTATGTACGGATGACAGATAACGTTAACAATTTGACCATATATGGGCAGCGCGCGCAGTTGTTGAATAATAATTAATAATTAGACTACGAGCCCGAGTTTTCTATTAGCAAATAGTCAACGAGGCGCAGCCGAGTTGGCTATCGCTCATAGAAAACGAGTGCGAGTAGTCTAATTGTTTTAGTAGAAACTCTAAAGGATTGCAGTCCAAAACCTACAATATTGTGTACTTTGAAGACAAAAATCAAGAAAATTAACCACTTAAAGAGCTACTCGCGCGCGCGACTGTTTTCTATCGGCGAATAGAAAACAGTGGGAGAACCAATCAGATTCGCGGATTTCCAATAGAACACAGCTGAGTTTCTACTAATACGTTTTATATACATCTTGGAGAACGACTTCATGCCTTTGTTTTGTTGTTTAAAGGTTATTATAATACTTAAGACGGAATCCACTAGGAAGTCGAGTAATATTTATTAAAGTTGGACAAAAATCAAGTACCAGAATAATTTAAATCCTATTGCGTTATTTCCTACCCTTAATAAAAGGTAAAGATGTAAGTAATTATCCGTGATAACACCAACAACAATTTCTTATCAGAGTCTGAGAAAATGAATCTCAAAGTTCACAAGCTATAAGCAAAATCTCACGTGTAGCCATTTTGTAAATTCGTCTTTAAGCGATTAGGTGGAATTCAGTAGAACTTCGAAATTTGTTTTCGATGTTCGATGTTGTTAGAAAACATTTCTTTTGATAAGATATTTGAAGCAGTAACAAAAACGTTTGCAATTAGGTGGAAATAATTTTGGTACAACAATTTCTTATCAGAGTCTGAGAAAATGATATTCAAAGTTCAGGACTCACATCTTTTCAGCGATTCAGTGGAATTCAGTGGAACTTCGAAATTGGTTTTCGATGTTTGGTGTTGTTAGAAAAGATTTCTTTCGATAAGATATTTGAAGCAATAACACAAAAGCTTGCAATCAGGTGTAAATAGTTTTGGTACATAATTTTGTCCAATAACTACTTGAAGTCCTGGCGGATTTCCTCTTAATACTTTGCTTATTGTGCATTCTCGTAGTTCTAGAACATTTTGCACGAAAATGTAGGAGATTTCTCGTACACTGTCTCTTTAAGCCCGATAAGTGGAGAAAACGCGACACTTGATTTTGAACCTGTTTATACCACCTTTGAATGAAATTTTCTCAAACAGATTGTAATATGGCGTTCCAAAAAGCTATCTATTTCCAAATTCTCTGCAGTGTAGATAATTTGTATTTCTGTCTTCTAGAAACCTCGAACCTGTTGAAAACAATTCCTGGATTAAAATTACCCTGATTCTCTCGTAAAATGCAGGCTGCTTACATGGGCTGTCGAGTTTTTGAACTAACTGGAGTAGTGCCGGGTTGTTAATGGACAGAAAATAATTCAGAGAAAAAAAATAAAACGATCAAACTGTAGATCGCTTACACACCACGAAAGTTAAATGAATCTTGTAAAGCGGTCTGTGTTGGTTGTCTTCGTAAAAATATTTTGCTCTCCCTCAATATACAATCGTCGTTTAACAATTTGGAAAGTATAATCTCTACCTATCAAAACAATTGAGCACTAGAAAAAGGATTTATCTATCTAAATTTGAAATTAAATTCGGCAATGAACGTGTGCTAAAATGCTCACAGTGTTGTCTGCACATAAATTAAGTTTTATTTTTCATTAGCAGCGCGGTTTGAAACAAAAAGATAAAGGCAAAAATCGGTCAGCTCCCTAATTAAAAAGAATAAGTTACGGCGCCCTCACACGATCTATAATAAATGACTACGGATTTTTAAATTAAGGCATTTTAATTTTCATTATTGCTTCAGCATGAGTCGTTTATATTTGCGACAAAAAACGGTCGTTCTTTGTATTTCGCAAAACCAAAGGACAAATTTCACAAGGTAAGAGGTCATAAATGTAAGCGAAGATGTCCTTGTTAGTAAAATATTTACAGATATTTGTTTTGCTTTTGCTTTTTGCATTAATTTATATGCAGAAAATATCGCCTTTTTACCCCAAAGTATCAAGTTTTTATTGTGTTTCCCAAAAGGTCATTACATAGTATTCTATATTTCTTTTATAGCTATAGATTCGCTCTCGGAAGGGGGTGCTCGACTTTTAAGAGACCTTTTGAATTGCTTTCGTTTTAATTTGTTTGCATATTTCTTTGATAAATATTGCCTCCACTTAGAACACAAAGACGTTAACTAAACAATTTCATTCCAGGGCGTTAAACGTTTCGACTGAAGGGTGGATATCGTGTTTGAAGAACCATTGCTGTTTAATACGGCTTAATATCCAGACTGGGGTATCCGATACAGTGATATGACGAATTGAAAAAGGCGAAATACTGCGGCGTACATTGTAGATGTCTGCATAAAACATGAGGTGAGTTCAGCAGGGTATTTCTTTCACTTGTAACTTGCCTGTCCTCAAAAAGCGGATACGTTGAAATATCGCCCGTTGAACGAGTCTGACAAATCCCGTATTTTGACGGGTCTGATATTTTTATGATCCCTCCAAAAGGCTAAATCGTATCGACAAGGAAACGACAAAATCGTCCAAAAGTCAATTTCAACCTTTTTTCTAATTACGTCTTGACTGCGCGTTAGGAGCTTTTTCCTTTAGTTTACTCTTTCACTGTCGTACTGGCTGCGTTTTATAATGTACTTTTGGAGGTAAACAAGCGTCGCTAAATTGCTTCACAAACGTCTCATGGCGTACGGGAAAATAATCAAACGATCGATAATTTGGCTCAAAAGGCATTGCTTACAATTTGACAAAATAAACATAAACATTTCAAATAAAAGTGAACCACAAGGCAAAGAAATTGAGGAAGATGAAAAAAGACATTGTTAGGTGTATTTTTTATTCAGTTTCATTTATAGACGACAAAAGTCTCATTTTAATCCTGCAGTCGTACAAATCTGTTCTTTATCGTTTTGAGCCCGAGAATTCGTATGCATAATTTATTTGCCAACAAAATATGTCTGCATAATTATATAAGTCATAGCAAAGAGTGGCACAAAATCAGCTGCAGTATAATTGTGGCCTCAAGATATGAAACGTTTACTTTTTGGACATATTATTTTTACAACGTGTTAATATCGATAATGTTTATTTCATTTAAAAGTGAAGCCCGCGTCTGGTGTCAATTTACTGCAAAATAAACGAAAGCTTTTACCGCGGTGAATAATGCACGTAGTACACAGTTAATAGATATGGAAATGGTAATTGCACGTAGAGTCTTTTCAGGCAACATTAACGATCGTCTTTTGGTGACAACACAAAGCTCTTTTTCATAAGTGTGCTGCAAAGTAAACTGATATATCTATTTGAAAGACCTATAAAAAAAAATCTTCACAGACCAATTAAAATGTGAATAAAAAGTTGTTGTCAGACTTCAATATAATGTTATCCTGCATTTATCAGATTAACATTTTTGTATCTTCTTTATTGTATCACCGACAACGCGCGAAATAGGTTTTTGCTGGTCTTCGGAACTAAAATCTAATGCAAAAATAGTACCAAGGCACTCTAAAGCACTTCCGAAGGCTCAGTAGTGTGGGGCCGTTTCAAACTGAAATGTTGTAAGGTGTGAAAGTTGAAGATATTACAGCGGGTCCTGAAGAGGGGAAAATTTGCCAAAATCCCAGTTCTCATTTTCCCATGTCCGGTCCATCATTACAAGGAAATAAGCCGGTAAAAGGAAGTTTTGATTTTTATTTGCAAAATCAAGGCAATAAGTATCTTTGAAATGAACTATTTTTCTGTAACTCAGCTAAATGAATTTTCACACACATCAACATAGAGAAGAAAAACATGTTTATTCTTTTAAGTTCCTTTCTGACTCCTATTATTTATTATCATTAATAGATTTTGCTCTGTAGTATTCATTTTTTATTGTAGCAACCTCCCAGAAAGATTGGAATGCTTCTTCTCCTTACTCTCTGCTTAACATTTTCTTTATGTTAGTTATGAGAGTTTGAAAGTTTATCAGTCCCTATAATATTTGCAAGTTGGCACTGATTTAGTCATATTCTCGTTTTTCTTATCTGTCAGTGTTTTTATTGCATGGAAAATACATATCAGTGTTCCGTTTGAATAATAAAGTATATGCTCAATGAGTGTTTTTTTTTTTCGACTTCTGCAATAATAAAGATATAAGTAGATTTATAGATTTTTTCAACGATAACTTTATTGGTAGGGATAAGGCAATGGTTTAAACATCACTTTTATAGAACAATTACATCAAAATGTATGCTTAGATTACAGTGTATCCATGGTAATTGTAAAGCCATTCATTATCGGGGCTCTGTAGAAAAGCAAAACATACCGTAAACATGAAACAAATAAATCAAAAATACACAAAGATTATACAAAATATTATACTTGAAATGAATAGTTGAGAACATCCATCCTAACAAAGTAGAAATGTTAAAACAAAATATCTGTAAAAAAAAAATGCCTTAATGGGCTAAAAACAACACAACAATATTGTTATTTTGTTGTTTTTGAGAAATTTTAATTTAAATGAATAAAAACCGAAGCTGAAAAACCTGCTTTGATTTTTACCTTTTGCTGTACAAGTTAATTGGATTTATTTTCTAAATAGTTTCACTTTGCTGACTCACCATGCGGCAACTGTAGGCATTAAAAATTTCAATGTCTTATCTCTTCCTGTTTTATCCATTCATTCATTATTAACTTTTACTTATTTTGACCGAAACAGGAAAATAGATAAAACCTTTTGATACCATCTTGAGGAATATGTTCGTTAGAAATCTAATAAAATATCACTATGTTTATGTTGAAAAGATCATTGAAAGGAATAATTAAAAACTGGTATATTTTACTCCATAAAACTAATTTAAATTCTACTGAGACGTTGTTAGTGTAATGGAGTTATTGTACTGTTGTTTTCCACGAGGCGACGCACCTTGTGGCCGAAGGTGGTTATTTGATGCAAATTTCAAACAAGAGGCAGCACGCTGGGCTAGAACAGGGTATATGCTAATTGTGTTGTTGAAATTTTCTTTCGAATTTCAAAAAATAAGCTATTACAAGACTTTTTTTACTTGGTTTTCTTCCAAAACTAAGCCGCAAGTCCGTTTTACAGAATCCCTGCTTTCTCCCATCTTCTTTCAGCGTTGGAACTGAGATTCTTCAAACTATCCACATCAAAACATCCTTACCCAAAGATGCTGGATATCACTTAGAAATTAAAGCTTATAACTGCGTTGTGCATAGCAGCAGTATTAATTTCGGCGAAGTGAAGGGAAGTTTGTTATGACCTTTTCGCTTTGTAATTAACAGACAGTAATTCAGAGACTGGCGGTTTCGCTTTCACGTCCGTTTTTCGACGACAAGCAATTACACATTGTTGGTTGGTCGCGTGCAAGCACTTGTTCCATGCAGTGAAAAGCGTGTGGCGTGGCCGTATTCCAGATTAATTTTTATCAAACCTAGCTTCAGCATCTTGAAATTTGCGACTGAAGGATGGCCAGTCCATGCCAGCTAGTTTTATAGTTTCTTGACAATTGCATGGGCAAGTGATCTGGTATTGGCCCTTTATGTTACATCTGATAGCTGGTGGCGTCTCGACTTGTGGATTTGGAAGATGATTGTTAGTGTCACGTTGTCGAACAATTAAAAAGATTCGACATTTAAATATGACGCAAACATGCATTCAAGAAACGTATCTGTGAGTACGGTCTATTTGTAGTTTTTTCGTAAAAAAAAAATGTAAACCAAAATCTGTAGTATAAATTTTGAATTTTGTCTTCACTTTATTCTTATTAGGCTTTGCACACGCACTTATTAGACATTTCCACAAGTAATTTGTAATGTTATGGCTATGCATGATGGTATTTTTGACCTAAGAAAATTGTAGAATGGCCTCACAAGGTCTTAAAGGTTCTCTCACATTCTCTGCACTCATTTGGTCTCTGAAAAATACACAAATTTAGCGATGCAAATTATGCGGAGTCCATTCCTTTCAAGTCAGCTGGTCGAGGATTAACAACATGTAAACTGACTTAAAAACTTTATAATTCCCACCATTTCTCGATCTCACTAACACTTCTCTTGACTGGCAACATAACATCAAGCACTTGAGCCAAAGATGTTCTTGAAATAGAGAAATAAATCGTACATACAGTGTCATAGTAATAATTTCATATTGTAATGGATATTATGAGATGGTTAAAGAACTATACTGATATTTTGCACGGTGCACTGTGCTTCAATAGATATTAACGGTGGGATGTCGGTATTGAGTTAGGTGTTGTCTGTCTGACGAATGATCATTCGTGCAATGAAAGTGTATTTATTTATTTATTTATTTATTTATTTATTTATTTATTTATTTTGTGTTAATTTATTTATTTATGGTCAACATCAGAACTACATCCTAAAAAAGATAAGAATCAATGAAGACTCTAGTTGCAACGAATCGATTGACCAGTTATAGGAAAAAATGAATGTTCATACCAGTGAAATATTGCACCATCCATCAATTGCAAAACTTAACTGATAGTCAAATTGAGAGTTAATCTTGATTCATCTTGTTGTTCAGCTTACCTCCCTTCGTTACCTCATATATTTGATGTTGTTAATGTGTTTAGTAATAATCAGGGACACTCCATTGTTCAATAGATCCTTGGCCATATCCATATTTCTTTGATTTCCGACTTGTTGAATGGCCAGTCTAGTCTAAACGCGACGCGATGTCATTTCATTTTCAGCGTAATTTGAAGATGTTGTGCGGCCCAATGTTATCACAACCGTGTCTGCATGCAATGTGTCGCGGATTTAAGCTAAATTTAGGCATAGGAAATGAAGATAAATCTCGGTGAAATATAACTTTTTAAAACAGTGAAGGAACATTTCAACGACAAAGCAAATACAAAAGAAGGTACGGTGGCCAAAATTGACGAAGAATGAAACGGATTGCGATATGGGTTTTTTTTAAATATTGTTGGGCTGAACAGTTTTCAAAGTTAATCTCGTTTGCTTGTAAGTTTAAAATATTTCGCCCGAGATACCCATTTGGTTACAATGAAGCTATGGTTTGTCATTTCGATCCATAGAAGTAATTTCTTTGAAAGCATTAAGTTTCGTAGCGAGTATTAGGCAAAACTTAATAAAATAAACTTAACTCAGCCGTAGCACAGTCCCTTTAACATTCAAACTGCGAGCAAGTGTATTTAAAAGTTAAAACGACTTTTCATGTTTTTCCATCTAGACCTCAAAACGATAAATCACAAAAACTAGAATATTATGTCGGACATAACCGTTTTCGATCAAAAGGTTGCATGTTTACCGATTTATCAGGACGTTCCAGAATTTAAGAAATGGCTCTTTACCAGAATTTTTGTTTTTCGCTGTACTTAACATTATTAGGACGTACGTCACAACATGTTGCAGGAAACCACTACAACGGCTCGTGGTGAAACCCAACTTACCAACTTACACGAGAATACAGTTTGTTCTCAGTTTTGCTTTGTGTACCCTCGCCTTCACTTCCAACCACTTAATCCAATTGTTTGAAAGAAGAGGATGGAAAACGTAGTAAACTGTTATTGTCATTAAATACTCTCCTTAACAGCAAAAATCAGAGTTCTTAGCTAGCATCCAGAAGAACGAATGAGTAATTTTGAAAGTGTTGTTGTGTTTTTGTTGCCTCAAAGACAATTTAAAAACCACATCCATTAAAGAGACGCTGTCTACAGTTTATACAGTTTAGGTATTAAGGGGCATTAAAAAAAAAAAAAAAAAAAAAAAAAAAAAAAAAAAAAAAAAAAAAAAAAAAAAAAAAAAAAAAAAAAAAAAAAAAAAAAAAAAAGCCCCCCCCCCCCCGGCTGAATAGGGTTAAGCTTTTCTTCAGATTTCCAAAAAAACTTTCAATGTAAACTTAATTTTCGAAGACTTCTTGTACCAGCCGTATTTTTATTGTTATCAGTTACAGTTAATTTGTCATGTTTTCGTACTACTTAATTCTTTAATTAGCTGTCTTGAAATTGCCACCAGTCTTGTGGTCGTTTTACAGACAACCTAATTGTAGGTGTATACATCTGTAAAAGCGAAATCAACAATTCTTGATCACATTCTTCTTAAAAAGTCTTTGTTGCTAACGGGAAGAAAAGTGTATGTTAGTTTACCCGGCTAACTGTTGCTTACTGGAAATGAGCACAGTCCTTAAAGACAGCTTTGAAGTTTCCTTGCTACTCAGTTAAAAATTGTTTGTTTATGTTGACGTTCCGGGGTTGCTCGATACCCGCAATTCGGTTTTGTTGTGAATATTTAACTTGGAAAATTCAGGAATTAACTTGACTGTTTTTCACTTTTTTTACATCATCTGTGTTCTATAGATACAGCACTGTACCTCAATCGGAATCTTGCAGTTGGATGTGGTGTCAATAAACCCATCAACTCCAGGAGTTTGTTGTAAAATTTAAAGTTGATGCCTTGCAAGACGGAAAAGCCATGAACCTTTTGCAAAGAACAGCGTTGCCCGTTTTTCTTATAATGGCAATAAACTTCGTACTTTCCGACGGCAACTGCAAAAGTCAAGAAAAGGGATCACTAACAGTTATTGGAGTCTTCGATTTCGGCGACACGTCTTCTGTGGAAGGTTTCGAGAACGCCATTTCGCGGCATAACTCTTTGAGGCAAGAGCAATGTGTTCCCATCTTAACGTACAGGACGCTTCTCATCAAAAGCGATTCAAGTGTTTCTGAGTTGGTAGGCCTTGCTGAATCAGCATTACAAGGTGGTCCTTGTTTTATGGTCTACGCGGCAGAAGACAACAAAGGAAGGATTGTTCTCGACCTTGCAATAGGTCATGGGCTAAATATAATAACAGCTATACAAGAGGTTAGTTTTCTTATACTTGCATTGTACTAGTAATTGCAGTAGGAAATTTCATTTTATTGGAACACTATTCTACACTGCACTGTGTCAATTGAAAGAGAATATATTGGGGTATGGAGCGTCATCTCCCGTAAATTAAAATACAAGTATTTATTGCGATAAAAACGAAGGAAAACAGAGTGGTTTGGTCTAGTTTTCAATGATGACAACGCAATTACCCGACAGAAGCTTTGCCTTACAAAAACATGCATGATTGAGCATACCACCGCGATACCTGTAGATACAGTATGATGCCACGAATCTTGCACAATTCAATATATTCTTCGCTTCTGTAGAAGTGAAAGTCTCTATATTTAAGCGCTTAAAATCGTTTCTTACAACCGTTCCTCGCGTGTTCGACGACGAAAATACATGATTTGCACGGGTTCTGCCATTACGTAATAATTGTTAGTTGAACAATGCACGTTAAATGACCAATTTAATAGACTTACATTTGAAACCGTTTGACCAACCTGTTGTTTTGGACATGTCGGAAAAGTTTGGAAGATGTTGGAGAGATTCGATTCAAGTCGAATGTTAGTCTAACATCTGTAAAGTTGTGTAAGACAGACAAACATAGAAACATGTTGCAATTGATGCATTCGTTCAGCGGCAAAATGTCTCAAGGAGGCCTCGCAGTGTTAAAAGATTTTTGATCGACACGTTGGTGCCGTTGCACGTTAGACTAGGTCTTGTTAATGGTGATACTTCCAATGTTAGCATTCAACTTTTAATTTTTTTTTTTTGAAGTTTTGGTGTAAATAGCAGGCCGGTCTTCTCGTTTCCCTTGGCGACGCTGTGAATTTATCAGCCTCTTTCCGGTTGGGATTCTTGACAAAGTTGTTTGCAATTAAAAGAAATATTGAATGTAACTCTCCATTGAATAAAAGGGGCTTTGTCACGTAGTTTTAGGCAATTTGACATAGAATTAACTGCAATAAGGAAACTAGAATTAACTGAAATATCAACTAAAATATCACAATAACGATTTAAAACTGCTGAAGTACTCAAAAGAAACACAGAAAGGCCAAAAAGGGGCATGGATGGGGAAAATTCGAGAAGATTAAAACGGATCGCGTTCTGGTAAACTTGACAATGCTCGAAATCATCCTTGTTTGTTATGTGGCCGTGATTTTTCCAATTAAATATTTGCTCTGCCAATTTGAAGTTTGGAGCTCTTAATTAACGAAAACCTAAAAAACCGTGACGTAGGCCCTTTAAACTGGCTCCTCAGCTTATATCTGCTCCTTCAGCCTCCTGCCCGTGGTGACACGCTTTTTTTTTAATAAAAAGGACTGCCTTTAGATAGGTCTGCTAATTTTTAGACATGCCCTTGACTCAAAAAGCACAACTTGGTTAACAATACCAACTGTAGTGAACGTAAGCGGTCGGCAATTTTCATAACGTTGCCGACGGGTTGAACTTGGGACTGCACTGCAGGGGACTACAAGAACAATTTACAGCAGCGTCTAACTACGCGACGCTACCTCAATACATGGAGTTTTTTATGCTTATTTAATTTTTATTTTTTCTCTTGGCAGTTTTCTATGGACTACCCGTATGAGGAGATTAATTACAACTATGATCGAGCTCGTGTTGCCAGCGTGAACAGAACAACAAGCGCACAAACTCGGCTTAGCGCCTTGTTGTCGTTCTTCTACAATTTAAACTGGAGGAAATTCGTTACCGTTACGGATGATGTGCACGAATCTAGTCGTTTTGTGAATTTACTAAAAGAAGCCCTTGTTCCATGGAATCTGGAAATGATTGACTGGTTGCTATTTACTTCGGACTCCCCGCCTGAAGAAATGGCCTTTAGGTTTCATAATTTAGACAAAGACGCAAACACCGTTCTCTTAATAACAAACAATCTCAAAATGGCTAATGATATCTTCAGGGTCAAGGAAAGTATTTCCCGCTCAGCATGGATTATTGTGTCTGATTTAGACGTCACGAACTTCCGAAACACTACCTTTCCAGAACCGACTTACACTTTGACACCAACATCGATTCAGGAAATCACGATTAGTGGTTTTGTCGACGACGCTGTTCGATCAATAAGTCTTGCTCTTGCGAAGAGAGGTGACATTGAAGTTGGTACTTGTCCAAAAATGGATAAAATGCGAAGGTGAGTTTCGTCAGGTTAAACTAATACTTATTAAACTTAACGAGTTGTGTTTAACATGATGGTCTATTTATGAAATGGAATCGTGATGGCTATAAATATCGATTTTTTTGAAGACGCGCGGAAACAGCTTGAAAAGTTAAGCCTTCCTTTAAAGGCCACATAAAATAGTATAATCATCAAAAGTGATACTTAAACTGCCTGCTAGAGGATGTAAAAAAAAAAAACCAGTCTACTGTTTTCGTTTCTTTCTTCTTTTTTTTCCCAGACTGTTGTCCGAGGTAAGTTTCCATGGAACATCAGGGCCAGTAAAGTTTGACGACCAAGGTGACCGAGTGCCTCTTGGCTACGATGTTTGTAAGATGGAGTACGTTGGGGAACGCAAAATCGGTGGTATAGAATCACAGATTATCCAACTGGGCTACTGGTCTAATGACAAGCTTTACATCACAGATCCGGATGACTTGCCCCGACTTAAAATCCTGCTAAACGAGTATCCACCGAACGTGATGTCACAACCAAAACGAGATGGCGAACCGTGCCAATCAAATTCTAAACCGTGCATAAAGAGGGTAGACACTCCGGACGGCCCCAAGAACATCGAGCGTTGTTGCTATGGTTTTGTCATCGATGTGCTGCAAAGTGTGATTAACGAGTATCCTTTCATCCCAGAGTTGCTTTTTAGTTTAGACGGTCAGTATGGTATATACGATGAGGCAAACGACACTTGGAATGGGGTAGTGTCGGAACTGCTTAGCGGCAGAGGAGACGCAAGTTTTGATCTGTACATTAGCTCGCGAAGAGCCACCGTTCTCGACTTCACTGAGCCGTACATGCCATCTGGGATTCGGCTTTTGGTGAAGGAAAAGGAACGCGAGGACAACCAAATTTACTGGCTGTCTTATCTAAGACCCTTCACTCCTCCAGTTTGGCTCACGCTGCTTGGTAGTTTAGGGGTGATGATCTTCTTTTTGTGGGGAATTGAAAAGATCAGTCCCGTCTACGGATCGAGGAAGCTGTTCCATCAACACTCTTCATTCGGACTTGACAACGCTGTTTGTTTTGCTCTCGCTCTTGCATTTGGTCGCCCTGCAGATGAGTCGAAACCAACGACGAACGGCGCTCGGCTTTCGTCGGTTGCTTTCGGAATGGCGATGCTGGTGTTCGTCTCGACGTATTCAGCCAACTTGGCAGCTTTTCTTATCGTAGATGATAAAACTACTCCAGTGGAGGACATTTACGATCTTAAGGTATGACATTTATTTGTTCAAAACTAATGTCCGTCACGATCTAATTTTCGCTTGAAAGACCAAGGCAAAATTGCATTTCCGGATTTCGACGGAAGGTTTAGGCATCGTAGTGATTTCATTGATGAAGTTATGAGCAAAACCTTTTTTCTTCAATCTTTTCAGTCAGCACGTATACATATACTGGTTTCATTTCTTTTTTTAAAAAAAAAACAACAAACAGTTTTGGCACTTTCCATACCTATTTCATTTCAGGTTCATTCCATTGTCGTAATGGCTTTCTAAAAGGTTGTCCTGGTGACAACCTATCATGCTTTGCATTTTCCGTACAAACAAAATGTAAACGTCACTTGCTAAGGAAAGTCAGGATCGATCATTTAAATAAGAGTGGTTTTCACTTGAGCGTCGAACGTAACTCGCATTTGCTTCGGTTATGTATTACAGCGGCTTGTGCTTGGTTAAAAAACGCTGCCAATTTCTCATCCAATCAGACAAACGAAAACCAATCGTAAATCGCTCGAGCAAGTTTTTCGCACTTTGCATCAGCTACATGTATTTGTTTCAAGATCACGTGGGCTCACTGTCGGATCACTGGATTGTTCGCATCCTTTGCGACTAGCCAGAGCGAAAGTCGCTAGAAAATCACCTGGCTTTATTTCTTTCATATTTTAACAGATTGAGCGGCCTCCCGATGGCTTTACTTATGGAACTATCGAGGGATCTTACATGGCTGACTACTTCAAAAATAGCGAAAATGCGTATTTTCGTCACGTCTGGTACCACATGAAGCATAACAATGTCAAAAGCCTTTCAGAAGGGGTTGAGGCTGCCAGAACAGGGTAGGCAAAGCAAAAAGTAACAATTTTTTGGATAGTTTCTTTGTTTCTTTTTTAAAAAGGAGATTTAAAATGCAAAATTTAAACAGTTAACCTTTGTCATGTCCTTCATTGTAAAATTCATGCCTGTTTGAACGATTTGGTGCGGTTTTATGACGGAAGATTTCCAGTTTAGGTAGGTTTTTGTGACAGCTGACCAGTAAAAAGTGGTTTTGGATAAAAAAAGATAGCTTAAATTTTGTCGTAGCCTAAGTAGCAAGCGTAAAAAGGGGAAGGGGGTAGTAGGAGGACTGAGGGAATTCTTGGAGTGAAACAGAGTTTAGGTGTTGAAAAAATGAAATAATGACGAGAGAAGCTCGATCTAAAACGTATTTGTCCGTTATGTTTTTAAAAACTTAATGAAGTCTGTCTTTAGGATTGCTGACTCAGTTTAAGACTCAGTTTAAGAAGAAAAGTGTTTGCAAAAACACAATCTATTGAAATTTGTAGAAAGTTACATATACCAAGTAGGATATGTCAGGCTTTACTTGCTTTCTTTAAACAGGAAACTGGATGTGTTTGTCGCTGATCACGTGGGTCTGGAATACGAATCAATGAATGATCCTCACTGTCAGCTCAAGGTTGTTGGCGAACCTTTCGCGATGTCCGGGGCATCAATTGCAGTCAAAAAAGACAATCCTCTGTTTATTCCTCTCTCGGAGGCTCTTCAAAGAATAAAAGCCAAAGGGCTTACGGACTATATTCAGATGTTTTGGGTTTCAAAGTATTCCTGTAAGAGAGAGACTCCTGCTACTCAGTTGGAAGTAGCAGATCTTAGTGGACTTTTTCTGCAACTAACCATTGCAATGATTGCTTGTATGTTGGGTACCCTGTGCCATAGAACTTTTATTTTCTTTTACGATAGAAAAAGGCGTAAACCCAATGAAAATGACTATACCGACGATGAAGATCCAAGATGTAGATTTGCACACACAGAAACGCTCGTGTGAGGCAATCGTTTTCATGAGGTACTTATAAGAATATCTTCGCGATTCGTAAATGCGTTGATCAAAAAGGTACTGAAAAGGAATTTAGGGACGAATATCTCATTTAGTTGTGGGTTTCAGCTGCTTGCATAAAGTTAATGATAAGCAATGTGGTGTCTGAAAACAAAGTCGGAACTCATAACGTTGAATTTGTTTTATTCGCTTATGGAGACTCCTCATGTGCCCGAAAGGGCACGAAAGTTGTTGGCCATCAGCAAGCATCCATACGATCATTCCTGGAATTTTAGTCTCATGTTAAAAACTCTGCGGATCACTCATTCTTGTTATTTAGCTTACCCTGAAAAAACGCAATGTAAATGTCTAAAGGCCGCGCCAAACGAGGATGAGAGTTGTTGAGAGTTTAGCATGGAACTCTCGTGCGCTCTCATCGACTTTGAACGTGCTCAAATTTTCACGAAAGTCGATGAGAGTTTGACGAACTCTTGTTCTCGTTTGGCCCGAGTTGGTGATAGTCGATGATAGTTGACAAAACCTCTCACGAGAGTCAACTATCATCAACCGTTATCCTCGTCTGGCCCGGGTTTGACGCATTGTTAACTCTCCTACCAGGACACTTAATAGACGAGAGCAACATGAGCGAAAAATGGTTTTGTGTGTCTTCGTATGTGTATTTAGAAAAACCATATCCAGGTAGAAGCTGTGGTACAAGCAGGTGTTGGAAAAGAAAAGGGAATAATACTTATAAACTTCTTGCTTGGTGCTTTCAGGGTTATTTACTTCCCTTATGTAAAACGTTGTGTCATTGCATTGCTGTTCATTACAAGGGAAACTGGATAAAATATAGTCATACATTCTCAAGGAAGGCATCAAACTTACCAATAAAGATTATTCCTCATGGCCATTTCATATTCCACTGGCCAGTACGCCATGTTTGATATCTAATAAATTAAATCCATCCGGACTTGTGGGCGAAGGATTCATCTTTATTTTATTTGCTTTCATTTGACTCCAAGGGGTCTTCAATGGCCTGAAAGTGCCAGACAAAAATAACTGAGCCATGTTGGAACTTAAACTGAAACCGAATATGGCGTATTGTTGCTTAATGGATTAATGTTACCGAGGGAAATAATATAAATAAAAAAATAAAGAATAATAAATAAAATTTGAGTCGAAATTGCCTCAAATAGTATACCTGACATTGTATAGGAAGAACAAAGATTTATGAAACGCTTGTTAGTCGTAGAAAATGTTAACAATGTAAAATAATGCTTATGCAAACTTAACAAAGTTTGTTAAACTATGAAATAAGAATATTAAATAAATACTTTAAATAATATTTTTTGTGTTGTTTGTTGTTAGTACTAAATATTTCGATATTTTTTCGGAAAACTATTTTTTTTTTTGCTGAGAAACATTACATTACTCACTTGGTGAAATTGGCACGGTACTTTTTTGCTTTTTTGTCTTCCCATAACAGTGCTGTCTCTAACACTGAACACTGGGAGAAGTATTTTCCAAAATGGTTAAAGTGTTCATCTAAAGGGTGGGGACAAAGGTATTTTGCGGGAAAATACCTCGAGGGTTAAAATAAAAAGCTTTTTCGTGACGATCAAGTTTAAGATTTTGACATTAGGTGATGGTGGACTGACCCCAGTGTACCACGCAGGCTGAAGTTTTATAGACATTATTTACGCTTGTTTCTCTACACTTTCCACTATTGGTTATGATGGCTATGTACTAAGATGGAATTAAGTGATAAAAGCTAACGCGGAAAAATTTTCTACACTCCAAGATAAGTATTGGCTTGATCAGATCATGTTTGTTTCAGCTCTGCCTACCCTGGAAGCACTTTCTGTAGTTTCCGCGGTGATTAACGCACTTGTTGAAGCATACAAAATATGCCGTTTAAAACCTCCAAAAAGGGCCAAATAATTATTCAATACCGTTATTATAACTTTAATTTACAAGTCGCCGAAGCCAACTTTGAAAGTGTTCCGTCGGATCAGAAAACAAATCGCCGCGCATGTGCAGAAAAGTGTCACTGGCCCTTTAAGTGAAACGTTTAGAAAATAGAGGTAGTATCTCAGCTGTAGGTATGTTTAAGGGTTGCCATTTTCTATCGAAGGTATCATCCTCGGAGACCCAGGGGCGTTCCAACTTTTCTTCGCCGACTTAGTTTTTCCTGCAATTTTGACTTTCTCCCGCCCCCACTAACTGCCCCTGGGTTTCCGAGGTCGAAGGTGTATGAAAGAGTTACCTTTTCTGTCAAAACCGATAAAGATTTAAACTTCGGGGCGGAACCTCCCCGTATAAAGGTTAAAGAGTAACTCTGCCCCCGGGTTTCATTACCAGTACAGAATCTCGTTTATCAAGAAAAAAAAGCTTTTCGAGGGAATTCTCTCCCCCCCTTTTTTAATTTAAAAAATTTTTATCCTAGTTGTTGGTTGTATAAAAAAAATTTTTTTTATAAAATAAAAAATTATATACACCTTTAATTTTACAGTCGTCTTGTGGTCTACGAGGAAATGCCCATTACATGTCATTACATGTCATTATCATGTCATTATCATGTCATTATATGCCATCGCTTAACATTTTTGATGGTTAGTCAAATATGCATCATTAAGGATTTCACAAGAATAATTTCGGTGACCTTGAGCGAACGCGAAAATTTTTATATTAATTTTTGTCATCTTTTGACGCTTTGAAAAGCACGGGACAGATTAATGGCCAAACAGGATATTAAATAACGACAAGCTGTCTTTTTCAAAAGTTGACAAATTTTAATGACAACAGTAATTTCAAGGTAATGTTTGTAAGAGCTAAACGTTGTTTAAATTATTTTTTTAAAAAACTCATGTTTGGTCAGCTTAAACTTTTAATACATTGTAGATCAAAGTTTGCTTTGGTTCTCATTTTAGCACTTATTTTAGAAAAACGTAAACACAGACCAAATAACCATGCAAATGAAGATTCTGGCTCGCATGAATAATTTAACGGCCACAGCGAATCAATATACAAATGAATGAGCCTTTCGTGAATATTACGGACTTATTTTAATGTGTCGATAGCGTGACACCTAATACATGAATTGAATGTTAAAAACATTTATATCTTGTACTTGCTCGCTTGGCAACACGTTCGACGAGAGGTCACTGAAGAAAAAAGTAAGTATCGAAGCTGAGCACTAATTTATTATCGCTTAATGTTTTACACATGCAAGGCTCATAGCAAACAAAACGCACTAAATATGCCATATCCGGCCAAAGCTGCGAAGAATTAAACGTTCGCAGTTGACATCATAAGCAATCACGAGAGCCTGTCCAGGTCCGAATATTTTTATATGTTAGCGAATTTTAATCATTACGTGGTGGAACGTTTTCTCTTGTAGTCGATCGTCTTTTAAGGCAATCTTTAGGAAAATGTGCTGCGTTATTCTTTCGTTCATTAACGAACTATGCAAACAGAATTAACGCTCAGTTTTGCGATACTGGTGCTGCAAATACAAAACGAAGTCAAGATTCGTATCTTCATTTTAGTTTACAGAAAAAATTTGTCCATTATATTATGTCATCAATCCCACGTTTTCGCGAGGCAGGTGTAAATTTGAACGACTGTTAATTCAATGTTTATCGTGGATATAAGCCAAAACAGTGGTCTGCCGCGGTTGAAAAACATCTGTTGAAGCTTGCTAGCACAATACAAACACGACCCTCGTAATTACAGGTTCGTTTCTCATTGTTGTCTGTCGTTTGGCGGTCGGTTATAAGAGTGCTACGCACTGCGCGTTTATAATTGATCGGTCTTAGTCTTTCACGGAGAGGCAAGCAACCCTTTTCAGAAAGAAATTTGGAAAGCAAGTTGACCGAGAGGTAGTCCGCATATTAATTAATCTAAGGATAATTAAAACTATTGTTTAACACGTGAACCAGTCTGCAGTCAGTCTACAGAGAATCTGATTACCGTATTTATTCGATTAAGCGCCCTGGGCGCTTATTAAATTTTTGGACCTTGAGGGTATGCGTTTATTTGAGGTGGGCGCTTATTCGAGGCTGGGCGCTTATTAAATGTTTACCATTTTTTGCGAGTAGTACGTTTATTTTGCAAGAAAACAATGTAAAATAACTAAACGTGAAGGTGTACAAAAGCTGAATATTAAATGTTCATTGAAAGTTTCAGTAAAAAACTATAAAGGAACTCGGTCTTCGGGATAGTCTCTTAGTAGTACTTAGTCAATTTTTTATCTTAACTTCAACAATAATCAAATTTCCTCTTGTGCTCTCACTTTAAGGGGGTGGAGGTGGGCGCTTATTCGAGGCTGGGCGCTTATTAACTTTTCTTACCTACAGGGTGGGCGCTTATTCGTGGTTGGGAGCTTAATCGAATAAATACGGCACTTGATCATGGCATGCATCGCGTGCAGAGCCACCCTGTTTCTTTCTTTTAGCTTTCATGTGCTCAATTTGCGGCTTCGTTTGACGTGCACACAAATAATTTACGAGGGTATCTCTCGGGTACACGTGACATATTCTGCAGGCTTGCACGCGAATAAGTGATAGGCTGTTTTTTTTTACTGAGCATAAACACAAGCATAACGACAAGTATAAACACAAGCACATGAGAATGAACACACTCATTGTTCTAATGTTGTCATCACGTAGCATAAGCATAAGCTCAAGAAAAACGAAACTGTTTTCTTGTGCTTGTGTTTATGTCACGCGAGGACAGCAGAAAAAAGAATGTTCGTTCGTCTTACGCACTCATGCCAATTCTTGTGTTTGGGCATGTACAATATGTTGTGTTTATGTTGAATGAAAAATAGCCTTATAAGATATTTTTCCCCAGTGACGTCTGGGCAAAAGATAAGTACTGTACTTGTGATAAGGGCACTTGCGTTAGACTGCAGATGCCCTTATCATGGATGGGGTTTGCAATGTATTTCAATTCTACAATTTGTTCTTGTATGTTTGTTTTTCGTTGCTTAGGTTTGTCAAATAAAACTAACGTAACATTATGTATTTAATTCTCAAATGCACCTCAGTAAATTATAAAGCTTTTCGACAGACAAGTAAGATATTATCTTCGAGTTATATCCTCCTGGAATTTTGCCCCAATGCAAAGGTCGCTTTATCAAAAATAAGTGCGTTTTTTGTGAGAAACCGAACATGTTTGCTTAATGCCGTGATTCTATTACCTGCTAACTGGTGTAGACAGTTTGTTGCATTTCAAGAAGACGTTTAGCAATCAGGCAAGTGCAATGATTTAATATTTGACGTGAATGCACCGAACACTATGATCATACTTTGAACAGATTCTGTGAAAACAAAATTCCCAAAGTCTCCTCTTAAAACAAAACAAAACCAATTTTACGGAAGAATTCATACTTCCCCGGCAGTCTAGCCGCTATAACCTTATGTTTGTAGTAAGTTGTATTTACTTGCAGGAATCCGATTTTGCATGGTTTATTACCCCAAGCGTGCAATTTCGGCGACATAGTTTGCAAATTTCGTCGGGCTATTGTCACGGTCAAAACATCCATAAAGAGGTCGAATGATACCAATATAAGAGTGACAGAGATTTTTTTTTTTTTTTGGGGGGGGGGGGGGGGGAGAGTTTGTATACATAGTATATATCCAAATGGCTAGGACGATTATGTTTATTATGGCCACTTGTTTCATAAATCCAGGTTAACTTGTCGGAGGAGCAAATTGAACATTTTACACAAAGCTGAATGTTCCGAGTGCAGAACATTCAATTTAGCTCACTCACAGAAAGCGTTCAGGTCAAATGCCACTTTGAGATTTGGAGCCCAGATATATTCAACTTGTTTTGTTATCCTTTCTTTCCAGCAGGTAACAGCAAACACAACAAAGCAAATGAATGAGCTTGTGAAGAAAAGCATTTTGCGAGCGACCTTGCTTTATACTTACGCTTTTCTTGGAGGGTGCATATTCTATCTAATTGAAAGAAAGCCTGAAAAGAATAAAGATGTTTACTCCAGACTCTCTCAAGAGCTTCAACGGGAGATTGTTATTCAATATAACATTTCAATAAACCAAAGCGATTTTAAACGTTTCATGCAGAGAGCCTTCGATGCTGTAACAATTGGAAACAAAGCGGACTGGAGCATCCTTAATGGTCTTACATTTACAATCACGTCGTTAACCACAATTGGTAAGTGGCTGAATGGACCAACTCAATATTGCAGTAATAGCTTTATAGCCTGGGGAGGGGGGAGGGGGTACTCGACATAATTTCGGGTAGGGAGGCCAGGCCTCCTTTAACCCTGACCCTGTCTAAAACACGAACCTTCGATTTTCCTTCCCTATTTGAGACAGAATGCCAACTTTTAATACCTCACTGGCTTTGTTAAAATCATGGTTAGTAGAGGAAACTCAATTAAGCTAAGTATCAATCCCGAAATCAACATAATTCAGCAATACGAAAGAATTTGTGGGAATTTGGCTTGTGGCTAGAAAGTTTGTATAAATTTACACCTCTTCAGGCATATAAGCCTCTCCTGTTTGACATTGGTCCACTTAAAGATACTCCGTTTAAGATCTAGACAAAAAGGGGTGAAAATCATACCCTATCGGGCCGCACGTCCCCGTTAAGCCCTTATAAGGGAGAACCTCCCCGGGCTTTACAGTACTAACAGGAGTAAACAGAGAGTAGACGGTTGTTGTTATATGATAGATAGATATTCCTTAAAAATACCCAATATACTAAAAACGTCCACCAAGATAAACACAAATCGGACCAATCCATTCAGCAGTTCATGTCGAACAACATAAGTTTTCTAGCTTTAAACCACTGAACTAAGAAGCAAACGGCAAACTGTATGTTAGGGGACACCCGTTTGTGGGAGATCAACAATACATCCATTTGTTCCCACACAATTCAAGCTCCTTATATTTCCAAAGCCGTCAATGTAGAATGTTAGAAGAATGGTATATCACCCATCTAACCGTTTCAAATCGTACCTTGTAAGTCCGACATTCATGCTGGTATTCAGGTTCTTTTCTACAAAATACAAAAAAGTACATTTACGGCTAGTTGTTATGGTTATTTAATCTGTGAATAGACCATTTCCGAGTTAACATTTGCCTCCACTTCAAAACGAGTCTACGTGCGAAACCATTGAAATGAAAATGAGTTTTACCTTCACTTCCATTTTCATGCAAATCAAACTCATTTTCATTTGAATGGTTTTGCATTAGACTCGTCTTGAAACAGAGGCCAAGGGTAACTCGGAAATGGCCTATTGCATACATTCAACTCTCTCTTAAAAGGATACCTTCGGGACCGACTTTAGCTGTCCGTCTTAGAAAGATGTCCGTCTTATACGGGGTTTAGTTACAGTAAAAAGACTGAAAAACGGCAAGGACGGGACCAACATCAGATGTCCGTCTCATCGAGAGGTGTCCATATTATGGATGTGTCCGTTAAGAGAGATTTGACTGTATATGGATTTCGCTGATACACCACCTGTTTGTTCTTTCCATATTCAGGTTATGGCCACATAACACCAGAAACTGCACTGGGTCAAATTGTTACTGTGGTTTATTGCTTTGTTGGTCTTCCCATATCAATGCTAACATTGAAGACTTTGGGAGAAATAATCTCTAAGGTTGTTTACAAGTTCGTTTACATGGTGGAGACCAAGGTATTTTGCAGGAGAAGACCTCGAAGAGTGAAAATAAAAAGCTTTTTTGTAACATTTACGCTGATGATTTTGACCTTATGTCTCGGAGGAATTACACAAATTTACATGGAAAGTTGGACCTTCATAGAAGGCTTCTATGCCTGGTTCGCCACACTTTCTACTATTGGATACGGCGATTACATCCCCAGTTGGAATTTAGTGAAAAATTCTGAGGACCTACCAGTCTCCAAGACAAGTCTTGGCTTGATAATATCTGCTTCAGCCTTGCCCAGTTTAGCAGCACTTTCCGTGGTCTCCGGGGTGCTTAACTCACTCGTGGAAGCCCTTGAAGAATTCAGGATTCAAATTAGGTCCTGTTTTAAATGTCCTGGATACCAGAAGAGAAAATCTTCGAAATTAAATGAACCCCCAAAGGAAAACTCTGCTAGTGGAGATCCAATACAGAGTCGAAGCAAAGCAGATATAACCATTTGTAGCGAGAGAGCACGATCATCTACTGTTTGAATCGAGTGTCAATTTTTACGTTTTTATATAAAACCTTAATTTAGCAAAAAATTGAATGTCTGCCCGGATATGTATCGCAAAAACTTGCCTGCTAAACCTTTTGGGGTTTAAGGAAGGTTTAACGTCATTTCTTATCCACAGAAATGAATGAGGGTACCCCCGTTGTTTTAGCGAAACTTGCGTCAGTGCGTTATGTGCAAGTTGTTGCCAGGAGGTGGATTCGGAAATGTAGTGTCAGTTTGACTGTTTGCGGAAACTTGTTTTTTCCAATTCCACTCGGAGATGCAGGATTTGTGCTCGTATTAGATTGTTGTGATTATATTTCACAACACATTTATTTCCAAATTAAAAATAAGGAAACTTTGTGAAGGAAAGCTATTTTAAGGCGTTGCGAAATGTTTGAAGTTTTAATACTCCAAGTATTGACATGCATAGTAATTAATTAAAATGAAAGTTGACTTAACTAATTATTTGTTAAATAATAAAACAATGAATCGAATTTGTCCTTGTAATCCGTCATAAATTTCCTGCACACAGATTGCAAAGATTCGCTCAAAGTGTTACAAAGTGCTGCACAACCGCAGTCTTCCTAGGTCTCCTAGCTATAAATGCGTTTCGTTGAAAATTTGCTGAATACGAAAGTTATCCTGTTATCCTGCTCAATCTTGCAGAATATCGTCAGATTTAAGCCAAATCGCCCTTTGACCTCGTCGGCTAACAACCAGGCGCTGATATTCCGCGCTATTTTGCAGGATAATAGCCCTTTATTTCTCCCATTTTGAAAATGGGGCAAAAATGTCGCAAAATACAGAGTTTGTATGGGAATTTTATGGATTTCCATGTCAAATAACTTTCACAAAATTGATTTTGTACGTTTTTTTATGAATTGTAAACTTAAGATATTAGAAAAATGATTTTACTGATAAAACGTGGCATTTAAGGGAAACCTGTTATCGCGATTTTAGTTTTCCATACATTTGTCTGCAAAACGGCGCCGATGTCTGGGGGAAAAATTTGAGGACAAATGTATGGAAAATTAAAAACGCGATAACAGTTTTTCCTTTCAGGCTACATTCCTCACATTTCATTAATAAAATCATTTATCTAATATCTCAAGTTGACGATTCGATTCAAAGTTACAAATTCAATTTTATGAAAGTTATTTTACATCAAAAAACTAGAATTTTCCACTTTGCGACATGTTCGCTTCATTTTCAAAATGGCTGATTAACTGCAAAAAAGTCTATTGCTGAATTCATGCACGCTGTGTTTAAAGAATTTCATGTGAAAGGTGTTCATTGCCGCACGTCTTATCACTCGAACAAACAGTACGAACACATTAAACCTGCCCTTCAAGAACTACTGCACTGGCTACCTATTGAACATGGTCTAGGGTGAGAAACCCAGCGGCACACCCCCACCCAAAAATATACAGGGTGCCCCCCCCCCCCCAGGACTCCCAGCAGACGCTAGTCACACTTTGGCCTCTAGTTTGATCCAGCTTACGGTGTAAAAAAGCTCTATCGATCACTATAAATATTAATAGTTGTTGACCTACTTTAATCGTCGAAAACTTTCTTGATCTAGTCTCCTCTGCAGCCGTTGTTTCACGCAACGATTTCACCGTTGCGTGACAAAAGAAACAACGGCTACGAAGAAGACGTCTAATAACTCTAGTAGCCCGTCAATTTAAGGATCATTTCCATATTTCTATTGATCGAGATATCGCGTTTCAGACCCACATATTGTTTCGTTTTTCTCTTTTTTTTTGAAACGAAACATTAAAACGGAAAAATCTCCTACAGAAAGGCGAACAAGTGTGTCATCTATATTTTATAGCGCCGTTTTAAGCAGGATCGGGAAAATTTCTGAAAACAAACACAAACTAAATGACAATGAAAATAATGTCTTGGATAAATAATTTAACAACTTACATGTAAGTGTATGAATACACAAAATAATGTTTGGCGGACTGTGAATGTCGCCGACTCATTATCTTTATTTCAAGAATGTGTGGATAGCGTGAAAGAAGGTGTCGATATTTATTTTGTGAATGAGGCGAAGTCACGGAAATTACCTTTGAGTGGTTAAGCTGTTCCTTGGATACAGTGAGTATTGAAATGCAGTCTTTTGTGATGGTTTAATTATTTAAAGTCAGGCATCCTTCTTTGAGACTTTTCGGTAATAAACGCACCGAAGATGTTTTTACTGCGCTGCAACAAACGAATGTTAACGGTTTTAAGATCCTTCATAGTAATTGCAAATGCAACCAATGTTCCAAACGGGATATATTTGTCGAAATTTTCGTATCAAACAGCCTGAAT
Organism: Oculina patagonica; assembly: GCF_052425735.1. Taxonomy (NCBI): domain Eukaryota; kingdom Metazoa; phylum Cnidaria; class Anthozoa; order Scleractinia; family Oculinidae; genus Oculina; species Oculina patagonica. The sequence continues at coordinate 10,138,027 of NC_135764.1, read as the reverse complement.
TATAAAACGCCATGTGTTCGCACGATCACCATATTTTAAAACGGGAAGCAAATTGTTTTCTTCTACTATAATTAAGTGTTTCCTTAGGTTATTTCCACAGCATGCAATTTCACCGAAAACCGTAGTTTTTCTTTTTTCTTTGGCTAGCATTGTTTAAAACGTTGGCGCTCATAAACATCGAACATATTGCGAAAAGTTATTTTGCGTTCGCGCTAACATCAAAACATGTTTGAATGCCAAATACGTTTCCACAGAAACTCATTGTTCACATTAAGTGTCCGTTTCCAATGAAATAAATAATAATTTATGCGTTTTTATTTGAAATTGCATAAAATAACGAAATTCAAATTTGCTGCCTTTTCATTCTGTGGTTTAATCCGGCTTGTCAAGCCCTTCGGGCATTCTCCGCTCTCTGCTGTCATGTGTAAATAATTAAATAAAATCGAAACTACTTCGAGGTATATTTTCATGCTCTAGAACTTTGTGTTCATGATGTGCGCAATTGACCCTGTCATGTGAACACTTTTCATAGTGAAAAATGTCCCATTCGTTATAGCTAAACAAGTTTCGGCTTAGTGTGAACCGGCCAATATTACCTAATTTTGGATATATGAATGAACACGATCGACAGGATATTGCTTCATAATGACTTAACATTCGAGTCATGTCTCAACTATCAGTTAATTCTGACAGATATCAGTCAGCTTTTACGGTGCTGCATCTAACAGCGGTGCCCATCTTAATTGGCCGAGTAATGTCGAGTATTATCCGATGGTTTCCGAGAAACATTCGAGTGATTCAGATCTTTTTCAAACCTCAGGAGACCTTACGACTGTTACAAACAACCTGACAGGGTATCCGCCTAGAAACCAGAAATTGGAAACTTATTCTCTTAATAACTAGCCTCAATTCAGCCGTTTCCTCCGTTTTCTTACTCTCTCGAGAGTCTCTGTCAGAAATAAAATGTGTGGTTAAGCAACATATCTGAGGCGTCTCTTTAATCAGTCTAGACATAGGTTAAAGTGACTAATATACAAGTGAAATTTACACTATTTTCAGGAAACGTTTACCTATGTCAGCTAACACTTTTCTCAACTTTTTTGTAGCTTTCAGTCAAAATGTTAACCAATTGTCAGCAATCGGTGACCAAATTCCGACCCTCTGAATTCAATATAAGCTAGAACCCAAGTATAAAAATGTTTTCTTGGCTTTTAATTCCAGGTAAAACAATGAAGAAACTGCTCTGGAAAAGCCTTTTCTGGCTGGTTTTCTCCTATGTTTACGCGTTTGTTGGAGGATGTATTTTCTATGTCATTGAAAGGAAGCCTGAAACCAACAACGAAATGTTTTCAAGACTCTCGCGTAAACTCCATGAAAACTTCACAAGCCAATATAATGTTTCAATAAACGAAAGTGATTTTCAATGTTTCATGCAGAAAGCCTTTGAAATTGTAAGTGTTGGCAAAAAAATGGACTGGAGCATTCTTTCTGGCCTTAGTTTTACGATTACGTCATTAACGACAGTTGGTAAGTGGTATATCAGTTAGTCACATGATATCCTCTGGTAAATACTTAAAGGAACCACATAACGGACGAAGCATCTTGCAAACAATGGGCTATTTGTTTCGGGTTTCTCGTTTGTAACCTTTAATTTATGTGTGGTTTATTTTGAGATTTCCTTCAGTTTGAAAGTAATCTGTGCGCCAAAAATGATCCGCCCTCTTCACGCTACTTATTGATTGGATGGCAGGAAGGGCGTTTCGTACTCACCCTCACCACAGAATTAAGACGCAGCACGCCAGGGATAAAAAGATTGTAAAGGTTAAGTCTACTATACAACAGAGCATTAAAAAATAACAACATATGCATTCACTGGTGGAACTATCCAAAAATATCTAGGCTGTCAATCAGTGATCATACAATCCTATTTTGAGAAAACGATTGTCGTTGTTTGAATCTACGTCGATATTTTTATTGTTTTTGTGTTCTTATTTAGGTTATGGTCACATTACTCCAGAAACACCACTTGGTCAAATTGTCACAGTGCTTTATTGTTTTGTTGGGCTTCCCATAGCAATGCTTACCCTAAAGACACTGGGAGAAGTGGTTTCTGAAATCATTTACAAGATCGTTTATCTGGTAGAGACAAAGATACTTTGCAGGAAAAGGCCTCGAAAGGTCAAAATAAAAACATTTTTCACGACCCTTATGCTGATGATTTTGACCATATGTGCTGGTGGACTAACTCAAGTTTACCTGGAAGGCTGGAGTTTTATAGAAGGTGTTTACGCTTGGTTCATCACGCTTTCTACAATTGGCTACGGTGACTATTTTCCCGGCTTGGATTTATCCCGTAAGGCATTGCAATCTTCAGACTCAAAGATAAGCATTCTTATTATTATTTCTGCATCTGCCATGCCATGTCTGGCCGGGCTTTGTGTGGTCGCCGGTGTTCTAAATTCACTTGTTGAAGCAGCCGAAGAGTTTAGAATTGCTACCAGATGTAAAAGGAAGAAATCTGCAAAACTTAAAACGGAATCTGAAAAGGGAAACTTTATTGGTAAATTTCAAAAGGAGAGTGATGACGAAGTTGTTTTAACCATGTATACCTCACGTAAAAGGGCACAGTCAGCTTTCTTTTAAACTGAGTCGTCAACGAGTAAATTTACCGCCTTGGAAAAAACGGTATCAGTCGCCGTGTTGTCTAATGATGTAACCAGTATTTCAAATAAACTATTGAAGGATCCGAAACTATTCCAAATAATCTTTAAAGGAATTGTTTCAAGTAATCTATATGTATCAAGGTGCATTTCATAGCTTCAGTTTCCCCTTATATTTCAAGAGCCCCTTATAACACGGGAGCAATAAGCTCTGGAAATCACCACATGGCTTGATGATCCACTGGAACTTCCTTAGAATTCCTCAGACAGAGAACTTCGTTCAAACAACAGTTTATTTCACAAACCTCTTTCCTTGACAATCAAAGCCGCTACTAATGCCACGCAGACGAAAAGCAGCTTGAAAACGCGACCGCTGGTTGAGTATCGATCGGTTCAACTAGCACTACATCTCCCTGGGATGTTAATTTGATGAGAATAGGCTTCCCACGACTTTAATCGCTTGAAGCGTCAGTAGCCAAGTTTCCAGTTATATCATGCTATTTTGAGATAATTACCGATAGTTGTAGTAGAAACTGAAGAGGAAATGTATATATCAACGCAGTACTGAGTATTTGGAATACTACTACTGCCCTGTTGTATAACTTTCTTCTCCTTTATTGTCATTCGGTGAAGCTTAATTTCACCGTTTTGCAATCGAGAAAGCATTGTATTTGAATTAAACGTAATTTATATTTCATAATTAACCGTGCGCAGCCGGTTCATAATCTGGCCGGCTTTTTTTTTTGACTTTTTTGTCGGTAAAGTTTTTTGTCGGTTCCAGACCCACGCGTCCCAGCCGACTCCTTAGTGACGGGCACGCAAGATTCATATTTACTAGTGATCACTCATTTAAGATGAAAACTCTGCTCTCTGTTTAGAGTGAAATGTATACTTTTGTGTCATTCGAGTGTTTAACCAGAAGAGAGGACTGAATAATCACATAGAGTCTACATAGCAAGACCGCTTGGACATGTCCAAGCTATTTAAAACTACCACTACGTGAGACCCATACGACGCGATCGCTCGCCTGTAGCTATAAATAATCATTAACCTATTTTAAAAAATATATTTACAAATACTTTGCGCTCTGTTTATGTGACATTTTTATTTTTCTGTTATTCAAGCGTTTGGCTCGGAGCAAGTACAAATCGTACAATTTACCTGGAACGTTTTGCGTATTGCAAAACAACCCCTTTTTGGATATTTCAATTTTCGTTTCGAGTTTATTTTTGGGAATCAAAACAAAAATTACAAGCTCAGCAAGAATGTGTCAAGGCACGGGATACACGTCATCGCGCCAGGGAAATTACCTGCTAAATCACACAGTCAGGTATGCTCTATTTATATATATATTTGAAAAAGCTCGTCGGACGACGCTAAACGGAGAGATACAACGGGATGGCTTAGTCTACTCTTTATGTGGCGTGAGATGGACTTCTTTTTAATGCCATTCATTAACTGGTATGGGTTTATTTTATTGAACATTCGGAACAAAATAAATATTTGCATGCGTAAACAGGACTTTATCCGGCCAGGCATGTGGTTTTTTCGACTTGTTTGCTCGTTTACAAGCGAAAGTAGGAGAATAGCAGTTATGTGGGGCAAAATTTGGAACCACATTCTTGTTAACTCTCAAGGGACTTTTTTAATTTCTCAAGGGACTGTTTTAATTTCTCAAGGGATTACTTTCAGCTGTGGGTGATCACTTGCGATCTCGTGGAAAAAACGTGACTTGTCACATTTACAAACGTTATATAACAATTTTAAAAGTGACATGTCAGCTTTCTTATCTCAACGCACGTGTGTCTGAAAGGCGATCTATAAAAAGCGTCGCACAAACAATGGATTGCGTAACTAACGCTAAAACACGAATAAATAATCACTAGCACTTACATCGTTTAAAAATTACAAACGTCAAAAATAAACCATACCAAAAAACTCGCTCTTTTCAAAGATATTATTGAAGTTAAAACAAATGCAAGAGATGGGGGCTTCTTTTAGCTTAGGAGCGGTTAAAAATTAGGCCAAATTTGGTCGCTACAAGCGCCATTCTATTTCGTCATCAGCCTAGTTCGTTAGGGACGTGACCTCGCGTTGACAGCAATGTTGCATGAATCGGCTTTACAACATGCGATCGTATCTACGCAGTTCGAGTGGAATTTCAGCTGTTTCAGTCAAAGACAGCAAAATTCTTTCGTATTTCATCTTCAAATATAATTCGAAAGCATTCACTGTATCTATGGCTTTTGTTTAATCCTTCTTTAGCCCACGAATTCGCAGAAGCTGTCTTGATATCCGACCCTCGCAGAGCCTAGACAAAACGCAGCTTGAGTGTATCGATTTGTTTACGCCGATTATATGCGCAATGTTTTCTCCGACAGTAGTCGGAAATATCCGTATTTTTTCGTGCTTTTTCGTGGAGCAATCGTAACGATACGGCCTTGAACACATTGAACAGCGGTCTACCTATAACAATTCAAATATGGCGTCGCAAAAACAAAGACTAGTAAACAAAGCGTCGAACGCATATTTTGCTGTTTCATTTGCTAATTTCGCTGCCGTAATCGACTGCCTCGAAAGGTCCTTGCAATTTTAAAGTATAGAATTGTCAGATCTCGGTGAAATTTGCACTGTTTATTTGTGTAATGTTGAGGAATATGTGTATAAATACCCGGCGCGGACGAGCCATTTTTGACAAAATTATATGGCTGCATTTCCTCCGCGAAGATAGGAAATTGTTAAACTAAACTACAAAGCAACTGTAATGATAAGTTCGAAGAACAATGCACAGGATAAACCTTCGACTCATACTTCATGCAAAAAAGTCGGTATCTCGAAGAGACTTTGATTGAAAAGCAAGAGATGACGCGGTGAAGGAATTCATGTCACGCACACTCCGCGACTCACGCAAATTCTTCTTGTGTATTTCTCAATAATATCTAAGATCGTTTACAAGTTTGTATACATGGTGGAAACCAAAGTACTTTGCAGGAAAAGACCTCGAAGAGTAAAAATAAAGAGCTTTTTCATAACATTTACACTGATGATTTTAACCTTATGTCTTGGAGGAATTACACAAACGTACATGGAAGGTTGGACCTTTATAGAAGGCTTTTATACATGGTTTGCTACTCTTTCTACGGCGATTATGACCCCGGTTGGAATTTATTGAAAAATTCTGAGGACCTACCAGTCTCTAAAACAAGTCTAAGCTTGATCATATCCACTTCAGCCTTGCCCAGTTTAGCAGCACTTTCTGTGGTCTCCGGGGTGCTTAACTCACTCGTTGAAGCCCTTGAAGAATTCAGGATTCAGTTTAACTCCTGTTTCAAATGCCCCAGATGCGCTAATATCAAATCTTCAAAACTAAATGAACCCCCAAAGGAAAACTCTGCTAGTGGAGATCCAATAGATAGCCAAAGCAAAGCAGACATAACTATTTGTAGCGAGAGGGTACGATCATCTACTGTTTGAATCGAGTGTCATTTTTTAAGTTTTCTTTAAATAACCTTTGTTTAGCAAAAATTGAATATCTGCCCGGATATGCATTGAAAAACTTGCCCGCTAATCTTTCAGGGTTTAAAGAAGGGTTAACGGCATTTCTTATCCCCAAAAATGAATGAGGGTACCCCCGTTGTATGTACAAGTTTAATTGCCAGGAGGTGGATTCGGAATTTAAGTGTCAGTTTGACTGTTTGCGGGTATTTTTTTCCAATCCACTCGGAGATGCAGGATTAATTCTCGTATTAGATTGCTATTATTATATTTTACAACACATTTATTTCCAAGTTAAAAATGAGGAAACTCTGTAAAGGAAAGCTATTTTAAGGCGTTACGAAACGTTTAACGTTTTAAGAAAACATTTCAAGTTTCACATAGATAACAACTTAATTAAAAGTTGACTTCATTATTAATTAGATTGATAATAAAACAATAAAGGCAATTTGTCCTTGTTATCCGTCATATACAACACAGATTTCCTGTTATATACATAGTTTGCTGGGATTCTTCCGAAATGTTGCAAAACGCTGTATACCTGTAACCACATTCTTCTTAACTATTTTTAAAGTCATCTTAACTAATCTTTCAATTTTTTAAACTTTACGCTTTCTTTAATTCAAGGTTGCAGCTTTACGCAAACTATATATAAAGATTTTAGGATTTTTAAAATTTTTGGTTGGTATTTAGACCATTTTTGACAACACAAAAAGATTTTAGGCCATTTTGCATGCATTGCTGCCTCTTCCACAAGTTACAATTTTACTTCCGGTTGTTAGATGGTATTCCATTTCCGTGATCCTCAACTGGCAGAAAGGTGCAACCATGAAAGCTGAGAGTTTCTTCCCTTGTCACTTTATAGCACTCGTATAGTGATCGGTTTTCGTCCCGAGAATTAATATTTCCGAATGTTTTCGGCCGTCCCAGACCCCACACTTTTCATGATTCCAGACCTCGAACCCGCTAGACCGAGTATTAAAAATTCAAAATGGCCGATTTAAGACAATACGCGACAAGAGCACGTATGATTAATTTTTTATATATCCTCATAGCTGATGTGAGGGCACCCTGTGGAAATATAGACAGCATACAAGGTTGGTTGTCAACAACTAGTTTTCGTCCTTTTACGTAGACGTTATTTTGGCTCGTCACGCAATCTTCTTCCTGTCGAGGGAGGGAAGATTGCGTGACTCGCCATAAAACCGCCTGCATAGGAGGCTACATTTTCCTTGACTGTAAGACAACTGAGCCATTATCAGTATTCGTTGACAGCAGTATCAGCACCAAAGAATGCACTTTAAGATTGCCCAACGAACACTAGTTACCAAGCTACAGCCTATTAATTCAGTTATCGCAATTAAACTTTGACCTCTAGTTCGATCCAGTGTACGGTGTGAGAAAGTTACCAAACACTATAAATAGTTGTCGACTATAAATATATAAATAGCCCAATTTCGATATATTAAAATTCAGCCTAAGACAAAAGGTATCACTGCGAGGCTCCGGGGAATAAACTATAGAGTGTGTGAGTGTGTTTATTCCCAAGAGCATCGTAGTGATGTCTATCGTTTTAGGCTGAATTTTAAAATAACGAAATTGGGCCATTCTGTAGTCTGCTTCGCAGCCGTTGTTTGGGCGCGTCACGCAACTATCTCACCCGTTGCGTGACAGCCAAACAGCATCTGCTAAGAGAGCGACTAATAACTCCTAATAACTCTAGTAGTCTGTCAATTTAAGGATCATTTTAATATTTCTATTCAGATATCGCGTTTCCGACCCACATTGCATCTTTTTCTTTGTTCCTTTCAAACGAAACATTAAAACGGAAGCAAAAAAATTCCTTTCGAAAGGCGAGCCAGTCTGTCATCTATATTTTATAGCGTCATTTTAAGCAGAAATAATGACAATGGAAAAAATGGCTTGGATAAATAATTTAACAACTAAAGTGGATGAATACACAAATGTTGTGAATATTGCCGACTCATTATCTTTATTTCAAGATCTTGTGTATGGTCAGTGAAAGAAGGTGTCGATAGTTTTTTTCTAATAATGAGACGAAGTCACGGAAGTTGCCTTTGACTGGTTATAGGTCCCAAAAAGTCGTTTTTGGAGACTGTAAGTATTGAACTGATGCATGCAGCCTTCTGCGATGGTTTAATTATTTACTGTCAAGCATGGTTCTTTGAGACATTTTGGTAATAAACGCACCAAAGATGTTTTTATCGCGCTACAAGAAACGAATGTTAACGGTTTTAAGTTCCTTCTAAGAAATTGCAAATGCAACTAATGTTCCAAAACAGGACATGTTTGTCGCAATTTTTAGCATCAAACGGCCTGAATCATAAAACGCCATGTGTTCGCACGATCACCATATTTTAAAACGTGAAGCAAATTGTTTTCTTCTAGTACTATAATTAAGTGTTTTCTTAGGTTATTTCCACAGCGTGCAATTTTACCGAAAACCGTAGTTTTTTTTCTTTGGCTAGCATTGTTTAAAACGTTGGCGCTAATTAAAAAAAACGAACATATTGCGAAAAGTTATTTTGCGTTCACGCCAACATCAAAACATGTTTGAATGCCAAACACGTTTCCACAGAAACTCATTGTTCACATTAAGT